>NC_090213.1:16368412-16380912 GCF_033026475.1 Channa argus | reverse complement strand
AAAGGCCACAGCCAGTAAATTCGAACCAGGGACCTTCTAGCCTTGAGGCTGCAATGCTGAGCAGCCATGCTGCCCACTTCGGTAGAACCAAGAAAGGCAATTGTATAGTGATACTTGTACCAAAACAATTCCTCTAATCACAATTTGTATACCATTTAAATCCAGTGGACAAAATGTGTAATAGCAGAATAATTACCAATAATAATCTATTTCAAAATTGATATAATGAAAAGCACTACAACCTCTAAACTCGCAGATTCATAATAGTAGATAAAGTAACTATAACAGTTGAGCAAAACCACGTGTATAATTTGTGTGGTTCCGAATCTTTCTTTTTTGCGTTGACACGTCAGCTGTTTGCGCTGACACGTCAGCTGTTTGCGCTGACACGTCAGCTGTTTGCGTTGACACGTCAGCTGTTTGCGTTGACACGTCAGCTGTTTGCGCAGCTAGATCTCAAATCTCACTAAGACCATAGTCGTCGGCACTCTACAAAAGAAGATCCCGGGACCTAAGGGTAAAGATCCACCTTCCTAAAACCCCCCCTCTTAATCTGCTTTTTTGAAGTAGTCCATAGGTTCCTGCCTGATGTTTTTGATGTTTCTGATCGTCAGAGAATCTGACACTGAGGATGGGAACTCCGACTTACTTACTTTACCGTTATTAATAACTCTGTACCAGCTACTCCAGTTCAAAAAGATGCTGTTTCAAATGCATCAAAGCTCCTTCTAAGTTCGACCCTTTTTAAACTTAAAAGTTCTTTCACCGAAACTTTGTTGTCTAAATACAGCTAAATGGAGATTAAATAGCAGTAAAATGAGTGTAATTACTCTGGTTTTCCAGCCTGTCTACAAGACACTAATGCAAAAATTAATAGAGAGGGATTGACAAATGGATTAATGCTTTAAACAGACATAGAGATCCTTCCTCTAAGCAACTATGCTTCAGGGATTGGAAAGGAAAAATCCAACTCCCAACAGATCCCTATTGCTCCTTCGGCTGTTTTCAAGAGGGTGATGCTGAGCAAATACAGCTCTGAACCAGACAGAGCGAGCTCTCCGAGCATGAGTGACACATAATAAAGGGAAGGTTTGACTGCAGCGTTACATCACTACGTTCATTCTTGTACCTCCTTGCCTCCTTGCTGACATTTCCAACTGTGAAGCAAGGTGTCCAGGGTCAGAAATTATGTTTCACTACTACAGCTGACCCATTACATTGCTTGAAAGGCAGTGATTATGTTGGTGAGCTAGCGAGACAAAAACATAGAGGCCCAAACAATAGCGGGAGGTCACCTTGATACAGCTGCCTGCCGGAGACAGTGCTCGAACAAGGAGAAAATGACTCAATTACAACCAAGCACACAGCAGTAGACTGAGGTAAGGGGGAAGGGATGAAGGGATACGGAGAAGGGGAAAAGAGGAGAACAGAGAACCATACAGATGCAGTGTTTGTAAAGCTCCCACATTAGATTATTTGTGGAAATGCTGTACTGAACTGCTGAGAAAAACAAGTAAATTGTTCACAGAATTACCTCAAAATACCATTAAGATTAATTTATGAAACTCTGTACTATGTACAATGTGATGGAAAAAGAAAAAAGAGCGGGAATATATCAGTTACTATTGTTTTGCTGCACACTGCCCATCATCTATTTGTCTGACAATAGGTTGCTTTCGAACAGGCAAAATGAAGTACAGAACATTTAAGTTCTACTGTTTCTCCTCAACTTGCAATGGCAATAGCATTTTAAAGATGCTTGAAAATTCTCAAACACATGTACTGTGTACTTATAGCACTAAGACTGGCTTCAGGATGGAAGTAAAGCTAACACCCATCCCAACCAGCTTGTTGTAGAAGCTCCTCCTCCAGCTCCTCAAGCTCTAAATGGGTGACATCTGACACGCATCAAGCTTAACTGACATGATTGTCCCAAACCAGTGCCAGTGGTCTTCTATTCCTCTCTACTGTGAAAAAAAAAAGGATTTCATTTTTTTTTTTACAAAAGTCTGGTGTGACACCACTTAAATATACCCACAAAAAGATGCCCTGCATGAGCCAAGAGCTCATTCCTCAGCAAAGTGGTAACTCTGAATGATCTGTGGTCAAACAGATTTAGGACATCAATACTCAGCATTTCTAGACATGATGGTTGTACTGAAACTGTGTTCAGCATAATTTTACAGCAGACAAAAATACAATAGTTTATGTACAGTAGTGCTTATATACTCCATGGATACCCTTGAGAATTTACTTCCATATCAGAGACACTGCCAAAGTTTGACTCTTGGATAGGAATGATGCAGAACACCTAATATTCACAGTCATTTCAAACAGACTAGACTATTGTAATGCATAATTTACAGAGCTTAAAAACACTCTATTTAGAGGCTTCAGGTGATTCATAGCTCTGCTGCAACACAGTCAGAGTGAAAGACAATACAGGGAGCAAGTTCGGTTAGTTTTAGTCAAGCTGGACTGCCCTCAAGATTCTTTTTGATTTGATGCTGAAGTTCTTTGATGAAAAGATGTTTAACCTTGCATAACATAAATGAATCTCTACTTTAAGATCTTTATCTAATTAAAGAGAAGGTCATTCACCTTTTCTCTTCACTCGATGCCACTAATAGTGTAGAGGATGAAGCAGAACAGGAGGAATAATTTGATGTTAAAAATGTAATTGAAAATTTAATGACTACCTACACTAGGAATCTGTGGGGTTCTACACACCTTTGGTCTTTGATAAAGTTGATCAAACTAAACCCTTTCACTAAAGCTACAGGCTGCAGCAATTGAGAGAAACCTCTAATGTCCTGAAAAAAAATGCTTCAAGGTGAGACCTCAGTCAAGGTAAGACCTTGGCAGAGGTCCCATCAGCACACAAGGCCTGACAGTCTTTTTTTTTGTTGTTGTTGTTTTTGATTTTAGGACAAGTAAAGGAGCCCTATCGAGAGGAGCACACACAAAACTTGGTTAAGAAGCGGTCACATCAAGATTTGTCAGTGTGTGAGGCCACTTAGGTCAGCATCTCATGGCTCACCAGGCTGCCAAAGATTTGATGGTGACTTGTTAGCATCTGGCTGAATTCCTGGTTAAAGAATTTTACTGAGAAACCTGTGAAATCAGGTCATATATCAACCACAATGAATACTGACCTCTAATGTCACATTACACAGCAAGATAATTAAAATAGACAAATAAAATGTCTAATTTTTCTTAAAGACTATAGGAAAAATAATTATTTTGAAAGAGTAAAAATGTCAATTTTTTTATATTCCAAGGGGATTAAACTTAAATAACTGTACAGTTGAATAATCCAAACAAAAAACCCCTTTTTAATATAATTGTATTCATTATTCTCAGCTTCAACCAAATGTGTACTTGGGCTTTTTTTTTTTAATATGACGGGCTCTCAACTGCTGCCAATTGAAACATATTAATTATAATATACAATTTAGTCAGTGTTTGGGTGTTCCATTTGTGATGCACAATGACGGAAGAAGCTGCTTAAGACAGAAAGTCACATTTTATCAAGATGTGTACCGGTTGGCACAAATAATGTAAATTAAGAAGCAACAGGAGTAGAAACTGAAAGAAGACCTGACACAGAATGAGTCTATTCAATACTAAAAGCCAAAAAACTAATAACAGCGAAGCATAAATGCACAGATGTGTGAGGAGCTCTGTGAACAGGGGGCATATGGAAAGAAAAACAATAAAGATGATTAGTCACAGCTACATCTCTTTCTCACAACTGTGTCAGTCTCAAAAATTGGCTTTTGACAGGCTCCCTGTTCACACATACACACACACATATACATACATACACACACACACACACACATATATATATATATATATATATATATTTTTTTTTTTTTTTTTTTTTTTTTTTTTTTTTTCCCCCCCCCTCTCTCTTGCACCTGGGGCTACCCAAGTCATAGCAGCAACCAACCCGTTCCTCTGTGGCTGAACACAAACACACAGGCATGAACATGTACAGTACACACAGGAACACACATACACACAGACAAATATGGGGACAGAGCCATGGGAATGTGAGGACAGTAAGTGCATGTGCACATTAAAAGGAAGCTAAACTAAGACTTTTGACTGACCATCAGCAATTTAGCAGGCTGAATCTGTGTGTGTGTGTGCACACGTGATAAATAAATAATTTCTTTACATGAAATACATGGCGAGGGGGCGGCCTTTTTCAGCCCTCCAGTAGTCTCAAGTAGTATCAGCCGGATATTTTAGAGTAAACTGATGTAGAAACACTACTGTGGGACTGTTACCCAACATTTTTAAAACAAAAACATCACCTTATTTGAGACTTTTTAATTTTATATTTTTTTCATACCTGGTCTGATGAGCATCCACCCCAGGTTGAGCAGGCTAGTTTAGCTGGCTAGAGCTATGCTGGAGTTCACACTGGCCCGAAGCTATGGCCATGGCCCCATTCTGCCAGGAAAACCAATTACTTAGTGTTTCAAAGCCCTCTGAGTGCCCAAAAGGGGGCCCATCATTTAACCATGAGACAGTCCAACTTCACTCACTGCTGGCCTTTCAGCACTGGGTCATGCGTGCTTGCACACATGCACACACACACCTAAAAATACAATGAACATGTAAACCATAACAAAAAACATGAAAGTTAAAATTAATGCCAGTAGTTTGCAATTTGTTACTTAAAAATACAACAAAGAAAAAAGGTAGCTATTTTCATCCATTAGCTGTCATTTATGAATATGCTAAAAATTAGATGATATATGTTTTGACATGAAAAAACAAGAAATAAAATCTACAGAGAAGATGTAAGCATAAAGAAATGATATATAACAGTTGTCAAAAGAGATCAGCCCAGAACTCTCGAAACTGTACTTTACAATTAATTTTTAACCAGCATCAGACACTGAGTCAGCGGCTAACAGAGTGACATCTCAGCACCACAGACAGGTTAGGCTTTCCATTCCGGTTTCATCCTGAGTGTCATTTTTCCACAATCACTCACTCACACACACCCCAGGTAAGCGCATGCAAATCAACACTGCTGCACACTCCCACACAAAGACACACATCGAGTCTGTTGTAGCAGACATGATGTCATACATCAGGTAGCTTCATTTAGTTTGGTAAGAAGCTATTCTTGGTTTACACTGTGATATATGTCTATTTGAAACTCATCAGTTGTATTGTGAGCAAAAAACCTTTCACACAAATCTTCTTTGGACTGCTCAGTTTACCTTCGGTATGCTCAGCATGCTCACTCTTTGTCTATGTTGCTCTATCGGCCTCTGCTACATACGTGAATGATTGTAATGAGAATGATGAGTGAGCGGGGAGACAGAAAAAGACAAAAAGGGAGGGAAGGGAGAGGGAACAATCAGATGTGGCTCTGCCCAGCCCTTGGCAATGACAAAGTGGAGTAATTATGCATGAAGGCTGTGACATTGACTGTGGCATCACTTCTTCTGCTGATCTGTTAAAAAGCAAACATACCCTATAATTTGGTAAGGCACTCATTCAGTTACACGTCTCCCTGACAAACATTTTCAAGGACACAGATGATCATACTAGGACAAGTTAGCACGTCAACACACACCGAGGCGTCATTGTCTAATGCAAGCATTTCACACCACAGGTCAGCAGAAGGTCAGAGTCGTTTTTTAATCTCTCACCCAGTGTCTGCGTAAAGTTGAGTCCATCGCTGTTTTTAGGATCTAATTTTTCTCTTGATACAGACACACAGCTTTAACACGGTACATGCCCGTGGCCCCTATCATCCCTCTTTTCTGCCCTAATTCATACTTGGCTGCAGAGTGCTGTTGTCATGCTTGAAAGAATTATTGATTATCAACAAGATTCAGCCTTCAGTGACTCTGGTTTACACACTCACTCATAAACCAAGACTTCTACATTGCCACTGTAACATGTACATTTGGGTGCAAAAGCTATTTTAAAATGTCAAAAGCAGTAAAACAGATTTTTTTCCCCCCCATCGACAAGATATTTAATGCACATTCAATAGTATAATTGTTCTTTCAAGGGAAAACAATTAAAGTTAATGTTTTAAGTATTTATTAAGGGGATTGCAATATCTTGCATTATCTCTTGCATTAAATTGGAATTAAAAAGGGATAGAAAATTAACCCTACATCTAACACAATAGTAATGCACATTAAGTTAGTACAAGTGTCGTTCCACCATCAAACAAACAAAAATTGTCAAAGGGCGTTTAAAAAAAAAAGTTATGTTAAAATAAAGTCAAGTAAAGGTTTGCGTGCCCCTGGATAAATTGATCAAAATGTATTGATTTCTGATGAAAGAACATTTTACTTTTTAATGTTTCAAATTAAAGGGATAAAAACTTTTGCACCCAACTGTATACACACACACACACACCCACATTGATCAGCCATAAGATTATTTGAGGATATTTATTTATTTATTTATTTATTTTTATAATATTATATAAATGCTGATTTATCATTATGGGTTAACCACCTGTCAGCACATAAACGCCTTTTATGTAAGTTTTTACTGAAAGTAATCTTGCGTGCAAAGGATTCCTCTATCAAAGAAATGGAAAAAAAAAAAAAAACACAACATGTTTGCTTGCTCCAGGGGGAATTGTTGGGTTCTCTCTATACGTCTTTATAATCTTGACATTATTCTCTAAGTGCCCTGAGATGACTTTGTTGTGAATTGGCGCTATATAAATAAAGTTGAATTGAATTCAATTGAACATGAAAAACCATCAACACAATAATCATAACGAATCACAATCGATTAAACGATAATCCTGTAACAGAACACACCCTCAGGTTCACATCTCATGTAGCCCCACCCTGCTGTTCATTAAGCAATGGACTGATGTACAAGAGATCTTCAGCCTGTTCTGATTAAATTATGTAAAAGTCATGGTGGTGCATCTTGTTAGTGCAATTTGTTGTCCAACACTGGTCCAAAAACTGATAAAAATACATCCTTGGTCTCAGTTTTGTGGCTTTTATCATCCTTGGGCTCCAGAAATAAAAATACTGTTTAAATCACTGATTAAACTATAAGCAAGACGTGCAAGCAGTGAGATAGTCTTGTCTTGTTTGACAGATTGTGTACACACTTCCTGCTTAGACAAACATATTTGTGAGAATACGCTGGTACAAACGGCAAAGTTTTCATGTGAAAAATGTTCACGTTTGATCTTCTTGCCACAGTGTTTACACTTTTATAAAGTGAGGAATCGTTTCATAAATTATAATCGTGCTAACTTAGGCAGGCTAACATTTCTGTTTGTTTCTTTCACCCCTTTAGACTTTGTTGCAAATATTTACCAGGTTCCACAAGCTCGGTATATTAGTAAATCCAGTGTTATCATTTGCAATTAGCAGAAAAATTAAATACATTTCATCAAGGTTGGAAATCCTCTATATCACTATTCTCCCAAGCTCATTCTCTCATGTCTTTCTGTTGCACATTGGTTCCTACTCCACATTTCCTACTCCAATTTATTTGGGGTTTTTTGGGGGGGGTGGAATATATGCTTACATTTACAGTGGGCACGGTTTTTAGCTACTCAAACAGGAGTAGTTAAAGAAAGAAAATGGTATCAAAACAACTGTAAATGAGACATTCAATCTTTTTCAGGAGACACATAATTAGAGATTGCAATTAATAGATTAACTTTGCTTCAATTCATCTGTGCACAGAGATTATAACTACAAAGAATTTTTACTAAAAAACACTTACAAAGACTCCACCTGTCAAAATCTCCTGCGGGGTCAAAACATGTTCCACCAGCAGAGTGTCTTAGCTCAGCATTTTTCCATGCAACTGATCAGCCAATTACCACACTAATTATTTCCTCTCACAGATCTGTCAGACTGTGCAAGCACAGGACAGTGGAGATCAATAGGATGTGTTCATCTAAGCAACACACACATCCACGTGGACACCTCTAAAAGCAAAGATGATCAAACGCAATGCTATGTGAGCCTCTCAGAGGACTCCCACTAAGGCACTGAAATAACAGGTTAATAGTTGGGCAGGGATGTTTTGAAACTCATCTACAAGAACATGTAAATTGAATCCATTATCTGCTCAGTTACATTCAAATTTTAAAAAAGGAGAAATAAGAGAAGAATAAAGAATGAAATTATGTTTTGTTTACTTTAAGCTTCAGGGAGAGTCAGTGTTAGTGCAGTGGAAGAGGAGACCCAGGGATGAACAGAGAGGAGGGAACATTACAAGATGGCAATGAACTTCGACTGAAATGGGAACATTGAAGTGAGACAAGGAGATCAAAAAAAAAAAAGAGCTTAAACAATGAGGAACAAATGATTACTCTCACATTTTACAATAAAAGAGAATAAATCAAATAGCAGCATGACAAGGATGTGGAGAGTAAACAAAGTGATATGATCATTTTCTTAAAGCTAAATAGGATGAATGGGGCAGATGGGTGTGTGACTAACTGGTAAAGTAAACCATGAGAAGGAAAAGGACACAGAGGGCTGAAAAAGAGGACAGAAAAGCTGAAATAGAAAGGGAAGCAAGTGATAACAATACAAATAAATAAAATATTAAATAGAAAAAAAGTCAGTACAAGGTGAGAAAAGAGAAGACAGGAGGAGCAGATGCATCTCCAATAACTGAACTACAATAAATAACTGCATCAAGGCCTTGTCACACAGGTCCTCTGAAAACATTTGTCGTGACAGCACCAGGGCTGTAACTAAAACTAAAAACACTAAGGCCGTGTCCTCTGAATTTTCTTTGGGATTTCTATAGTGCAGCTACAAAGACACGGTCAGACTGATCCCAGTCTCTTTAAAGCCAACATAAGAATAATTTCTAGTCTAATGCAGAAAAGGAATATTAGGGAATATAACTGACTTTGGGTAAGAGGTCCTAAACACATAACCATTTAGGAAAATGTATTTTCAGAACCTTCAGGCTTTTAATTTGGGAAATAAAATGTATAGAAAATAGAATTCAAGGGTTATTAGAATAAATGGATTGCATTGGTGCCAGAAAGCTTTGATAAGTACAATAATCTCTAAAAATCAGTAGGCCCTGACCTTCCCATTGAAAGTGGAAAGAATATAATATAATATAATATAATATATATATAATATAATATCTTTTTTTTTTTTTTTTTTTTATGTTTAACACAATCATACAATTTCTGCAAAGCACAAAACATGACTAAAATGACAGGTATTGTATCCCACAGGTATTGCAAGTCCACCAAAACATATTCTCTCCTCCAAATCCAAGCAGCAAAGGAATACACAGACGGTTAGATACACAAATACACAAACACAGTGGATGCAACGTTTTGATCAGATCAGTGCTTGATTATCATCCCTCAGTGCAGTGCACCCTAAGCAGAACCAAATCAGATGACTTCATTAGCATATCATCTGCATAATGGCTCAGCCAGAGCAAGGGCATGTGCTTGCTATGCGGCTCGTACCATGTCTCCTCCTAAAGAGAGGGGTTAGGGTTCTTTCATTTTGGTTTTCACCAAGCATACGCTGAGCCTCTTTCAAGTGGCCTTACTGCCTTAGATTCAACCGGGCAGTTAATTGAGGGCACAAAAAAAAAGAAAAAAAGAAAGACAAACTTCAGTAGAAGACAATTTCCCCCATTTGTGCAGAATTGTTGGAGGTTCCTGGCTTATACATCTAATTATAATCCTTTCTGCTGCAAATTATGGTATGAACACATTGGCATTGGTGTTGATGAATATTAATTGCCTAAATTTTAGTGTTTCCTTTTGCAAATAACTTGAAGAATGTGTGTTTAAATAAATGGCTTATAAAAGACCACAAGGTTCTCATCGGTTTCATATTTTTCTCTTCACTTCTTCTCAGCATAAAAGCAACAAAATAATATCAAGGCTGTTAGAATATTTATTCCTTTACAATTGTATGAAATGAAAGGTTTAAATTTTTCATGTCACAAAAGGTCTACCCATCATTTCTGTTCAAAGAATGGCTCTTTTTTTACCTATTTAACATTTAATGTCACTTACTTAGTAACTCAAAAGTTAACAGAAGTCAGTTCCATTGTATCCATTAGCTCTGATTCATCCCCTGTCTAATGTAAGTATTCGCTGCCTTGATGACAGTTCACCATACAACCATCGCCAACTGAGACTAAATTAACATATTTTTATTGCAGTCTGTGTCACTATTTATGACTAGTAGAATGTCGCTTGAGCTACACTTTACCAAACAGGAGGATTTACACAGACGTGTATAACTTTGAAGTTGTAAAGGTGCCACACATGAAATGAGGTCCTCAGACTGTATTGCAGCCTCACCTAAGTGATAACCTCGTCATTAAAAAAAAAATAAAAAATAAAAATTTTGCACATGCAATGATTTTGGTTAGTGCTGCTGCCTTCCGTCCCTGCCCAACTGTGGCCTCTCTGTGTTGAGTTTGTCTGTGTGTGTCTCTCTGTGTTGGCCCTGAAATAAAACAGCGACCTATCCAGGGTGAACCCTGCCTGTTGCCCAGTGACAGCTGGGACAGGCTCCAAGTTTACAATTTCTCAGTTTTTAAATTAAAACTACAAGTGTGAAAATTGTATGTGTTTATTTGGGAGGTCAGAGTGAATAGTGGAGTCATACTGCATACTGCATATGTACTTCTAATAGGTGTGGCCCACTCATTAATTTTAATTGGGGTGGCTGATTTGCCTCTTTTAGTTTTCTTTTTTGCTTTTGGTAGCTTTGTTACAAAGTACACAGTTGCTTCAAAGTTCACCTGAAGACCACAGCATCAGCATAAACACAATTACTGCATTTAGACACAAGTCTTATTTATGTGTGGGAGTGGATTAAACCATGTGCACTTTCCAGTTTTTCCATTTTTCAGAGGGTCTTCCCCTATGGGTTCTTAGTTCCATTATCCTGCTCACTATGGTGCCCCTGAAACACAGTCAGGGCTTTGGAAGGTCAAAGAAGAGAAACAGACAAGCACTCAAGGCAAAGCTGCATAATCCTCTAAATGTTTTATAATAATAACAGAAACTGTTTAAAGACATTTGGGTCTAGGTCTATTTCAAAGTTTTCATAGGGCTCTTGCTGATTGGAATTATCCTAGTAATATAATTGTGCAACATTTTAAGTTTGTCAGTCATACTCACATGTTTAGTCACATTATTATTACTAAGATCTTGCTATAGTCGTTCCATTTAAACAGCTTTTTCAAACATTTCCAGAAATGTAATGGTCCAAAATCTGGCGCAAAAATATAAACATGCTGAACCTAGGAGTGAAAATTAAACTAAAGAAAATCAGCTTTTTTTGTTTTATTCACCATTGATTAACAGCTCTAAGCAAAAATGTCCCTCCAAATTGTTAAGCTGTTACTTCGATATCATACTACAGGCGGACAAACTGATCTGAAAACAAAACCTCTTTGGCAGAGGTAACAAACATACAGAGCAGAAGAATTAAATAAAGAAAACGAGAGAAAGGGGCAGCATGGCCTAACAGTGGTTACTGCGTTTCTTACCATTATGCTGCCATGTTTGTTTACTTTCTCCCTGGTGTGAACATCTATGCATGGCTGCAGCCATCACATCTACACATGTCACCCCTGTGCACAATCACACTAACATTCTGCACAAATACACATGCTCCCACATATTTCTAAGCCTTTCTGCGCTCATACTTCGACTCACAATACAACCCTTCAAGCCACATCTTAACCTAGTTCTTCGCATAAATCCTACTCATAAGGTCTCAGGCACTTTATAAACAATACACTAAGTGCATTCCTGAGTTTTCAGCCAAATGTGTTCGCTCATACTACCCCCCCCCCCCTAAATTCGGCTCCTTTTGTATTAGAAATTAAGGTGTAGTATTTGATAAATGTAGCAGGTCTCCTGATTAGTGAATCAGGGCTTTAAAACAAACTGGGTAAAAGAATGAGGGTAGACCAAGAATGTTCCAACGTGCACCCTGCCTGGGACCGTGCAGATGTGCATTTATTTAATGTGTAAACAGGTTATCTATTTGTCACTGTGCGAACAGTAAACATTTTATGTTTGCTCAGCAGCTAAGCCAATTATGGCAGTTCAAATATCACATGCAAACATAATAAATACTTTGGTGAGAAAGCGGCATAACCAAGAGAAATATAATTTTTTTGATAAGTAGCAATGCAGTTAGTGTATGGATAAATATGCCAGTTACATATCCACACTCCCCCCACACACAAACACACACACACTTCTCTGTCTCTCCCTCTCTCTCTCTGTTGCGTAACCGCTGACGCAGTCATGATGCGTGAAAAAGTGGGAATCAGTTTTGCTCGGTTGATCCCAGAGGTCAGCTGCACAGAGAAAGGGAATTACAGAAAAAGAAAGAGAGACAGAAAGAACAGAGGGAGAGGAGAAACGAGAGTATAAGGCCAAACAAGAGTGAAAAAGAAAGTAAGGGACGAAGGGAAAGTCAAATAATAGCAATGGCGTGGATTTT
>NC_090213.1:16090912-16363412 GCF_033026475.1 Channa argus | reverse complement strand
GCATTACTAGACTAAGGTCATAACACAATGAGGCAAAGCGAATTGCATTTTCCTGTGTTCTTGATATAAGTGCTGCTGGAAGCTGGGTGACTACCTCAGGGTTGTGGCCAATTTTATTTGAGGTAAAATGAAAAAAGGAGAGGAAAGCTCTCTTTGCCTTGCTTGTAATTTGGAGGAGGGGGGAAAAAGCTCTGCAAACAGAAAAAAAAAACAAGGTTTACAACATAGCTACAATAATCCTCTCAATTTTGGAGCCTCCGATTATCTCAGCTGTCAACACAGGTCAGCACTGTGGAGAGGGTTTACACATAGTGAAGTTCAAAGCTGACTTCTAAACAATTGGAAAGAAATTAATGTTCACAGGCCACAGTAATACAGTGATATTGGACAAATCTAAAAAAGATTATACATACATTAACTTCAGGTGCCAACATTTTTAGTCTCATTACATCTGACCAAAAATTAAAACATTCAGATAGTAGAAGTTATTTTGTCAACTGCAGTTTATTAAAGTCAAAACATGAGTATCAGATTTTAAGCGGATCTGGAAAAGAAGAATCTAAATAAGTTCTAAATAAAGATGAAATTTTAATAAAAACTAAAACTGATAAAAATTGTTTTATAATTTTTTTTTAATATAAACATTCAAGTCTTCAAGGTTAAAGACAAAATTCTGACTTCCGTGTGGTTTGTTAAATTCATTTGGACAACTAAAACTTGTAGCATCCCTTCTCTATGTCCCATATACCTCATCTTCTTCCTCTAAGCTCTCCCCACATTCTAATGACATCCAAACCCACCCTCCTGCGTTACTGTTTTTTTTTTTTTATCAATCCCCCAACGGCTCCTTTCTCTACAACATCGCTGCAAAGGTCGAGCGAGAACAGTGGAGTGTGTCACTGCATGTTAGCAGCGGAACTAAGAACAATACACAGTTATGTAATACACAGAAACCTTGGTGAACCAAGGGTGAGGAGACACAGTATAATAGAGAGAGAGAGATGAAGGTGAGCTGAGGAACATGCCATGTTGCCATGCATCTCTCCCAACCAACACAGACACAAACCCTCCCACTTCTGTGCAACAATGGCAGCATTGCAACACACAAATGCACAGAGACAAGATGAGGCACACAGTGCAGAGTAACGCCCCATGACCAAGCCAGGCGGTGAGTAAACACACTCACACGCACACAAACAAAAGGTCTAAAAAGAAAAGAAGAGAGTACCTTGCTCTGCCTTCAGGTGTGCGAGGCCTTGAAGAGAAAATTCAAACAGACAGGAACAGAGAGAAAATTTGAGAACAATAGCACACCAATACTATATTTGTATTGTCATTATGCATGCTTTGCATGATGGCAAACCATGGCTAGCACACTAAAAGAAAAGCTTTCCCCAGTGCATTCGAAAGCTTTCTCTTGAAACAGACAAATGATTAATAAAGAGAGCAGCACAGTATGCGAATGTAAAGTAGCTCTGCAGGTTATTTACTGAATAAATGTCAATTATCAATGATATAATTGGTTTACTGTCTTGCCTTCTAAAAGTGACTGCATTATTTTATTTAAAAAGTGATTATACAACTTGATGAAATGAACTGTTGCTAACTATGAGCCGTCCATCTTGACACTCACCTGGTTTTCTCTGGACTGCTATGGAATTGTCAGAAGAAAGGAGAAAAAGACAGAAAAGTCCCGCATTAGCAACACACAACAGTTGCTTTTGCATGTGCACCTAACATGCAAAACATACCACACTTCTAAGCATTTCCTGCCATGTAAGGAACAAAGAGCTGCCCCTTGACATGCCTGAAAAAAAAAAATCTTCAGTTTAAATCCCTGTGGAAAGAAAACATTACATTTCATCTGTCTCGTCCTTTTAGGGAAACAGATTGACATTACACCTTCTGCAAACAACTCTTTCACATTTCGAATATTGTTACAGTAGCATAATATTCTGCATCTTGTATCACACAGAGTGCCTCCAACACATATAAAGAGACATAAATCCTCCCCCTGAGGATTTATGGTGTTGTGAGGTTTGTGGATATCAAGGCGCTCGTTGTCAGACCCATATCATTCTCCTCCACCTCCCTTTTTTGGACTTTTCGCACACCCAATGTTTTCTTCATTGCTGACCCAAATTCAACACAAACCCTTGTGGTGTTTCAGGGTAATGCTCACAGTGGGACCCCTGTATGGCACAGCAAAAATAACAAATCAGCCATGCATTAGGCTTCATCCCTTACAGCGCATCCATACCAGGACCTCAGCCATGGGTGACAATTCCTTGGTAATAAATATGGCAACGTCACATGTTGAACTCATCCTCTACCAATCTACTTATTTAATTTCAAACCTGGTGTTTGCAGCCTAAAATTAATAAGGAGATTTTTTAAAGAGAGCCTGGGAGAGCATTAGGTTGACAAATAAAAAATTAAACAAATCTTAATTAGCACAAACTAAATTAAACATGTTAAGTGTCGACTCTAATGCACAATATCAGATATTAATTTGACTTCCTTGATCTCTGCCCAGGCTCCACAGAGGCAGTCTGGCCTGTTTCCAACCACTGGATAAAACAGAGGATTTTGATGGTTTATTTTTTTTCTCCCTGACTGCATTATATCCTTGTTAAATGTTAAATTTAACAATCTCAACACAAGACAGAAATATAATTTGAGGGTACACATAGGGAGACATATTCTAGTGAAGGAGCTGGAAAAGACAAGGTGTGACTTTCCCTTGTCTCCTTTAGGGAGTCCAAAATGGCTGCTGATTCTCCTCCCATACAAAAAAGAATGACATTGGCAGACGAACAAGAAGGACAAAAATAGTGGCCAGCTGATGGACAGTAACTGGGAAACTCCTAAATGTGCCTGCCTGACTGAGCAGGCATATGTGTTTTTTTCTGACAGTGAAAATGCCATTGCTCACTACGGGTGCAAATACTGTGTGCCAATGTTTTTGTGGTAAGCACTCAGTTTGCCATGTAGATAAAACCCTTTCTCTTGATGCGACAGCATCCAGAACAAGCCAATGTGCTATAGAGGACATGCGGTCTGCGTGTAATCCCCTGCTCTATTTTACCAGCAGCTTCACCACTCAAATCCAAACATAATTTTCAGCTTTGGCACTAGACACAAACGCCCTCTGCACTAGAATCAGGCAAGTCCCTGCACCATTTTACCCCTTTTTCCCCCTGACCTACTTTTCATAGTAAGATTATTGTAACTGTCATTTTTTCCATGTCTGTTTATTAATCCCCAAAGCTAAGCCTGAAGGCACAATTTCAGCACTCGCTGAGCAGTTTGCTTGCCCTAGCCTTCAATTACAAGCCTTCCATCAAGCAAGTGAATATTTTTTAAGCAAAAGAGGTCCTAAACTGTTCATTACAAATGCAGGATGTGGGATTCCAACAGGAAATGGGCAAATCTTTTACATATTCATTAACAAAATATTGTAGCTCTTAATAACCTTGACCTTATGCAAACCTCATTGTTTCTCAAAAAAAAACTTTGGCTTTTCAAAAGCCTTCTTAATGTCACCCGATTAATTTAACTGAACACAATGAGGGACAATATCAGGATCATTATCATAAAATATATTGATATTTGCGGAACTAATAACGGGAGCAGAATAAAGCTGATATAAAAGACTCTTAAAAAAGTACTTTAAGAGTTATCAACACAGCACAAGATAAAGGTCCAAAGCTACAGCGGTTTGATTTGCCTGCCATAGTTGACATGTGTGGAGAGCAAGTAGTGAATGGTGTCTAATTTCAGCTCATTGCCCTGACACAGTTAGTCACACTGATACATCCTGATGCACATGGGAGGGGAGACTGAACATGTGTTTTATGGTCATCTGTTTATGGTGCTAAGCTGGTAAGAGCTGCAGGAGACTACGGACTGTCTCATGATTCTCACTGTGCTGAAAAAATAAAGAATTTTCAACAGGTCAGGGTAGCCCAGCTATTCCACAAAGCAAGAAATGCAGACCCAAAAGTGGGCAAAGAGTTTGGGGATATGAATGTTTTTAGTTCAAGTGGCACAAACACACTATACTCTACTTGCCGATCCCGTTTTTCTTCTCACATGTTAAATCGTATTTCCCTTCTAGGCCAGTGGGCTAGCAGGCTACCATTAGGAGCACGGCTGGCAAAATGCTTCCAAGGCCCAGTCCACTCAGTCAGTCAGCCATCTGCCCATTTTAACGAGTAGCTCCGGGGCCTTGTTGATCCATGTCTATGTGTGTGTTTGCATGCACGGCTGGAAATATAAATGTGTTTGAGTGTGTGCATGCGAGGCTTATAATGCAACCTGATAATGTAAGATGTAAATATTCACAGGTTTGACAGATTGCTCTCAACACTCATTAATGTACAACATAATCAACAGTCTGCCGACAAAAGCAGGGGTGCTGAGCAGTTTACATCTAACTGCAAACCAGTAGTGAAAGTTCAATTACTTTGAGTATCTCCCCAAAACTTTGCTCGAGAGTCGCTTAACTGCAAGTACCTATTTTGGCACTTGTGAACATGTGGACATGCACTAGTTTGCTGACAGACAGTTTAAATTGACGGTGGCGTTTGTGGAGGCATTTTCCGGGCAAATTAGCCATCTCTGTTCTCATTATCTTCCTAATTATGGTTCCCAGTCTCTGTGGCATAATCATCAGCCACATCAGTTAATGGGAAGGCAGAAAAGAGCAGCAGTCAGATCAGCCGGGAAGCAAACATGACTACCCTCCCTGCCTTGCTCTTTTATCGCCTTAAATCAGAAGAAAATAGAGACTAGGTGTGGGAACAGATGTGTGTGTGTGTGTGTGTGTAAGGAAAGATGGACAGAAACAAAGTTAGCAGGGGGTGGTTTGTGTCCAACAGCTGACCTCCTGGGACTAATTGGGGTACAACAAGCCTGTGTGGATTTCACTCGTCACACTTGTTTTGCCCTGTGGCTGAGAATGGACCGTCTCATTCCCTGTCCAAGCTGTCTGACTGAGGTGCAAACACACTCTTAAAACCTTGCTTGTTTTAACACGACAATGTCATAGCTCCCTTGTCAGTTCTCAGACAAACTGACCACCTCCTCCTTCTGCATCAACTGTTCGACAGAGGCAATGAGCAAATGGGATAAGGCGAAATGGAGGCATATCCAGACTGTCTGCTTGACTGCTCTGCAACCAGCACATCACAGGCTGTCAAAAATGCTGCATGGAATGCTAAAAATGTTACTTTCAAATGCATGTACCAGTGATAAATTGTAACATTTTAAGTGAACTTAGCTTGCCATCATTGCTGTACCATTTATTGAGCATTCCCCTGATTGATATTTGTTCAAATTAAGTCATCCCAAGAAACTGGGTCTGTGATGGAGGAAATTTGACATGGGTCTGTACACACACAAACTTAAAATCCATTTACATGAAGAAAGTGTGTAAGAATATAGTGAAACAGGGTATTCTGGGGACTACAGGTCTACTTGTCTGATGTAGGGGGGTGCAACACCTACAAGGTTACAAGTTTTTAAAGATGCAGGTAAAGATGCAGGTTTTATCATTACCATTAGCAGAACAGATAGCAGCAGGGCCATAAAAAGTTAAAGTAGTTCAAAGTAAGACACAAAGAAAAAATATTTCTTAGGATTTTCTTTAGTGGGAGGCCAGAACCACTAGACAATTTTAAAAGTGGAACATTTGAGTGTATAAATAAGAATTAGAAGGAAAAAATGTTTGCATATGCTTATATTTTTAAATGTGTGGTGAAAGAAAAAGAATCTCATTACACTCCCCAAAACAGAGATAACCTTGGTACAGAAGCAGAGGAAAAATAGAAATTGTTTCTCATCATCATGTGTACCTTCAGGTCCCTGCACCACCTTGCAAGAGCTGAATACATTTAATGGAGAAAACAGAACTGAGTGTTTAGTTTTATTCATAACAGCTAATATCATATCCACCATCAAAACTAATAAGGTGAAAGTAGAATAAATGCTGAACACATCACCTCCAAATCAACTCTCATGTGAAATATGAAGTTCTAAAAGACGCTGCAGCCTCCTCTTATGTCCTGTGTGAATTGCATTGACATTTACAAACACATGGGAGCATAGCTGCTTGCGCTTCATATAAATTAAACTGTTGCGAAAATGCTACTTTGCAATCAATGCACATTTTTCAAGGCATTTCATAAATGAAGTTTGGGGTGGTACAAATCACATTAGGTGCAGCGGGAATAGCAACACAGTTAGGGAAATTGAATCTAATTTCAGCAATCTGTATTGAGATTTATAGCGTAGCATAATGCATAATGCAGTTTATAGCTATACACTATGAGATGATTTTAACAATATGTCTGGTGCAAAAAGCAAAGGGTTAATATCACAGTTTTTTTTGCAGTTTACCTGGAGTCAGATAGCAAACCTGCTGTCGGCTTGGTTCTAAATTTGTAAGGAATCTCTCTGAATTTTTACACAGATTTTAATTAATATTCATCACTTGACACAAAAAGCACTCTTACCTTCAGTGCAGTATCGACCTACATATCCAGTTTTGGAGCAGTCACAGTAGGTTTCTCCATCTGCTAGTGAGCAGATCCCACCATTCTCACAGGGGTTCTCTGTGCAAAGGCCCATCATCTCCAAACGTACTTTCTGACTATTGATAAGTGTGGGCAGCTTACTCCCATAACTGAGATCTGTGATAATTCCACTGAACGGTGGTAGTTCACGGACAGAGGGCAGGGTGATGGCAGACGTACGGATGTCCCCCGGGAGCCCCCCAAGGAAGAGGTCACTGACGATCTGCATGAACTGTCGCTGGGGCCGCACCTCTTCCGTCTTAGTCTGGCCATCTACAGCTAGGCCAGTCTGCAAATTGTGCCTGTTTATGGCTGCAAAGTGCCAGCGGCTGTCGTTGACCATTTTATCAGAGGTGATGGTGGTTTCTGCACAATCGATGCTGATGCGAAGCTGCAGCTTACCCTCAAATACTGTGAGAAGCAGAAAGTCGCAATAACCGCCATCATCAAAGTAAAGCAACAGACCATCCGACTGTGAAGTCTTGAACTGAAATGTCAGGTCACTTCTGGAGCTGGCATCCCAGCGCAGGTAGCGAGCCCACTGACCTTCAGACCCAGTAAACTCCAAGGCTACACTCAGGCCCAGAACAGTACTTAGCAGCAAGAGGACATGCCCAGATAGGCGGTTTTGATTCATTGTTGAGAATAACAGGGTGTATCAGAAAATAGTTAGAACTGGGGACAAATCCTTAATGTGATGATAACATCTGCTTATGGCTGTATTCGAGGATTTATTTGCTGATGCTGTTATTCCTTAATTTTACAGCCAAGCATAAATTGCAAAATCTCTGTTTTTTTTATTTTTGAGGCATATCTTATGTTAACAATTGAGAGAATTTAGTCTTCTCAGCCAAGTTTATGCCAAGATTTATGGAAAAGTATCCAATTTCCACATAAAGTGAGAGGGTCAAAGTGCTAAAAGAATGGAGATCCTTAGTGTGTTTGGTCAATGATTCAGAGCTCCGCCTTGCAATTTTTCTTTAAGGCGACTTCCTGGATTGAAGCACATAACCTTTATTGTTGGTCCAGTTCCATACCCCATGGTTTGATCCCCTGTGGCAGACCTATAACAGAACAGCAGAAAATAAAACAGGTTACTCTAAGCAAAGTTGACATGACATCTGCTAATAAAATATGTGATGTTTTTTTTAATATTTGTCTGTGTGTGTTTCATTTTATTTAAAACAATGTCTGAGGCATTAATTCCGCTGTGCATATGTAACTGTAGTTATGTCAGCTCAAACAATAGAGGAAGTAGAGCAACAATCTTTTTTGTTTTTTGTGGCGACAAATTCAGTAAAACATAAGTGAATGCCAACAGGTAAACAACATTCCCAACCTATGACTTAAGTTCAACGTGAACCGAACACTGAGAATACCACTGACTGCAAGTTTGATTTTCCTCGTAGCCAATTTTTTATTTTTATTTTTTTGTCCTTTCGACTTATCCCGTGAGTTCAGGGTCACCAGAGGATCATTGTCAGCATGTTGATTTGGCACAGTTTTTACGGCTCGTCACCATTAAATACCAATACATACACCACTAAAAACATCAATTAATGGTCTACAAGCATATTATGCAGGGTGGCATATCTACTGATCACCCATTTTATTATACGGTCAAATCAAAAAACTCAAATAGCCTGTTACGATCACCAGTTTCACTTCCTGTTCCAGGCCTTTATTTTGTAGTCCTGACTTCCCACTTCCAGTCCTTGGTCATTACTGTAACTTCATCACAATTAGTCCTGATCATTTTTGCCTGTGTCTCCTTCACTCCATGTTTTGTGCACTAATTTGGCAGATTGCTCCTCTCCACCCATTTCTAACTGTGTTGCCTAAAGATATCAACTTTATTGTGCCTGCTGATCTTCCATAACAGCTTTTAGCTTGTCCCTCCTATTTTATCCTTGGTTGCTATCTGCATCCAAACCCAATGCTCTACCACTGAGCCACCGGGCCCCCTGCCCACACTGGAACATGTTCCACAGGTTGATTTGGCATGTGTTTTTTTGGGTCAGATGCCCTTCCTGCCTCAACCCTACCATTTTTGCCCGGGACCGCAACCAAGGTTGCCCTTGGTGGCTGGGTGGGGCCACAACTGGTGGGGTGGGATTCAAACCCGCTGCCTTCTGCATCCCTGCCTGTTGACCTGCCTGCTCTGTCTAAACCCCTGGTACTGTGAGTTTTGATCTGATTGCATAAATCCCTATTACACTGACTAATACTGTGTACTTGGACTCTGAACTCTGCCTCTGGGCCCCCCTTGGAAATGTTTGCCTCTATTTGCCTTCTGACTTTTTGACAAGTATATTTCTGGAAATTGAGATTTGGGTTGGGGTAAATTCTTTCATGTTTGGATTTGGACCTTGTTAATGTCCTGGATTATTGGATTGTTATTCTGATTTAGTCTGGATGTTTTGGAATAATTCTGTGTGTTTGGGATTTTGGACACTGTGATTAAATTTGGATTCCATGAAAATGAGCTTGTTCCCACTGATGCATCCCAGCTCTTCACCACCCTCTATTATTGGTTGTCCTGCTGTCTTTCTCCCTGTCACTCTTCCCTTTTTGACAAGTTATGTGGAGAACGCCTACACAATCATCCTGGTTATTCCACCCTTCTTCTCCCCTCCTATCTGAGAAACACATACACCTTCCAGGCCCAGCCCTGCAATACCGTGGATGCAAGTAAGCCTCATATTCTCATTAAACTACTTACCTGTAAATCCACTGGAAACTCACCTTTATCTACTCTGTAGATCTGGGCTACTGTGTAGGAAGAATCCCTGCAAGCTCCCTAACAACATTCATCCTAATGCCTGTTTGTCAACTTTATCCCCATTAAATCTTTTATACACTGAGTGATTTATGTCTGGCCATATTTGGGTCCTCGTTATTTGACTAAACCTCACACAGCCTTTTAAATCCTTAATTGGAAACGTAATTTCCAATAGGTAGCAGCACAACACAGCAATTTTGAAAAGAAAAAAGCACAACATCTAGTTGTCTTCTTTTGCTGATTCCATGATGAGTGAAAATCCATTGAGGTGATCCTGAAGATGTGTTTAGCCTCAAACATTCGCCTGCTATCTGTAAGGGCCTGCTGGGATTCTGATAAATATGACTAATTATCTACCGCCACTCTCTCACTCTCTCATTTGCATGTCTTTGGGGGATTACAATCATAAACAGCTATTCAGAAAGATGTTAGTACCACTTCACACTGAATCCCACCACTATTTACATTTTTTAAAGTCTCCTTCAACGAATGCACATTACATTTTTTTCATCGCCAAAACCCAGATGACACTGGTATAGGATATTAACTAGCTCACAAGCCTTTGTTGCTACACCTGTACTCATTCAGTTCTGTTTAAATTTGCTTAGCAGAGCTGGAAATTATTCACATGCCGAAACCCTATATGTGTGTGTACTCTTCCAGTCCTTGCCCTTGCAATTGTTTTGGCAGTGGGCTGCCCACCAGACAAACATACTGTCCAATCATGACAGTAGCACAGAACCATGCAACACAATAGGCCTTTCAACCACCTGCCCTGAATAGTTAATCTCGCTGCTGCAGGCAAGCTATTGAATTCTAGTAACTGATACCTATGCTAATGCACCGTGTGTGCATGCATGTGTATCTCTTTGACAACACTGTGTTATCTTAGTCTTAAAAGTGACTTGGTGAGACAGCAGAGAGGTTAGAAGGCGGTGTATGTCGAAACTCTTTCTGAACACAACTGTCAGTCCAACCCACCGACCATACAGGGATGTGCTGTGTGTGTGTGTGTGTGTGTGTGTGTGTGTGTGTATCCCTTCAACAAGCAAAGCATGATGTGCCCATGAAACCAGAGCTGTCAGTCTTCTATGAAGACTGGACTTGGCCTGAATTCAATTAACATGACTTACTGTGTGTATTGCATAAGGAAGGCATCAGGTGTCCTTGTGAGTCAGTGACGTGACAGAGAGGAGGCTGCTAACAATGCTAACATTTAGTTTACTCTTTAGCTCTGATGTAATAAGCCATTTTACAGTAACGTCCCTAACATTTAAAACCTGAAAATAATATTTTAAACCAGGATATAATTCAAATATTTTTTTTATTTTATTTTTATAGAAAACGTGGCATTTGCAAAACTGACTAACCTAGCTAATGTCCCGCCTGTTGGCTATAGCCTGTAGGCTAAGCTAAATGAGGCTAACGTTAATGTGGTGACAAGTCAAATTCACATGGAATGTTTTAATTTTTCTCACTAGCTTGTTAGGAAGAACGCCCTTCAGCCAACACCACGCCTGAGAACATACTTAGCAGTCCTCTAAGGGCATAAAACACAAATTAAGCAACTATTTCGGTATACTTAAAAAGTACATCTAACTTTTCCCCATTAATTTAAAAAAGTAGGCCACGTTTACCTTGTGGCAGTGGACCCTTAGCATCTCTGTTAGCTAACAGTTACGTTAGCTCTAATGCGTGGAGTACACTGTACAGTACTGTAAGTACTGTACACTATACAGTACTGTAAGTACATGGTGGTAGGATAAGCACATATTTTCCGGCATATACACGTTGAATTATTGAGTAGATCAGGATATGAGATGACCTGCACGGGCTATCGTCAGTGACTGGCCATAAATGATGCATTGAAGAATCCCTCTCCGGTGCTGTAGATTTATTGTCAAGTTTTGTAATGTAGCCTAGACCCCATCACTCAACAGGAGACCCCTCCACCCCCACGCCCACCCACCTCTGTGCTCCTTGTCCATCACAAGCTTCAGCCTGGAGGAACGATTTAATCCGACATCAGTCACTGAAAACTAGGGTAGTCTAGTCTACACTGGGGAGTATGTCCGGACCTGTTAGTTCACCGGTTGGGAAAAGTGGGGTCCAGGGACCACCGGAGGGCCTTTGACGGGGGCACAAAGCGGTCGCCAACAAAAAGCGGTTCGTTTTTGCACCGCCATACTCTGGGCAAAACGAAAATCCGTTTGGAAGTGAATAACGATCACTTGTCAGAACAGCATTCAAATCCAACTCAAATGGTTCCTCGTGACAAATGCATTTCACTCTTAAATCACAGGTTTAACGTTACAAACGCACTGGCAGCACCAGACCACACTATTATAAAAATGAATGGAGCATTTAATTTACTCATTCCCTCTGTCAACCAACGAATATTTTAGAAGAAAAAAAAACTGCACACAAATATAAACTCAGAACGGTTCCTTTATTCCATAATAATAACTGTACTTAAAAAGGTGGTGATGATAAACAGACACAAATTCCTGCAGAAATATTAAATTATAGTGAGATTACTGTGTCTATTCCAAGCCCTGCTGGGTTTGATGAGTGCAATAAACAGCGCTCTTATACAATATTACAGGCGTTTTGATCCGGCAATGCAATATTTGAAAATCTTTTGCCTAAAGTCAAACGCTTAAAACAGCCTAGAAATCCGAGCCGCAGCCCTGCGCCGATGAATAAAACAGCGGGCAACATTTTCCAGCAGCGCTCCAGCTTTCCCTCTGCTTTTCGCACGGTGGCAGTCTGGCTGTTACACATAGGTTTACAAGCCTTTGTTTATCAAATTACTAAGTCAATTCTTAACAGGAGTCGGGTTTTACATTTGCACGAAATAAGCGGTTCCAGCAGTCGCTGCCTTAGTGGTTTGGACTGAGCTCTGACAAAAGCGATTCACGGAGCGGAAACTTTCCGTCTCAACGCGCATCGCTCCTTCGCCACAAATATATTTGTCACAAATTCAACCTCTGACAAGTCAACTTGGTCTCTCGAGACGTGGTTTTCCCCAAAATAACTAGTTCCTCTGTGGTATAACTGGTGGAGGGAGCTTTTAAACTAATCATCTAAGCCATCCCATTGCGCTTACATCCCCATCTCTGCCCAAAACTCACCAGTTCCATAGAAGACTAACTGATAATGTAAATTCTTGCGGAGAAACTTCAGAATTCATCCATCTAACCACATTCACGGTACATCTAATGCAGGAGAGACCGGATAAATAAACACGAATAGCCCAGTTTTAATCTGCTCCTACCTTTTCGTGCAGAGAGATGATCCCAGACGGATAAAGCCTTATGTATAAATTATAAGCAAATTATAATAATCCACATCAAAATTCCATCCAGAAACCGTAATATTTTTAATCATAGCCTGCCTGGGGCGGTGAGTGCTGATGATGGTGATGAGGAGGTCATTAGAAGTGAGGCGCGGTGAAGAGGAAGGCAGCGGTCCTCCTTCCCCCGGCTCAGTGAACGCGCATCTCTCAGCTCGGCTAACTCAGCGCAACTGATGATGGGCCTGAGGATTTCTCCCACACTGGCGCTCTGACCCGCCTTCAAATGCAGCACTGCACAGTGGGGGGGAAATCATTCTATTTGGAGAGAAAACGGGGGAAATAGCCCCTCAGGACAAATTACCAATAATGAATACTCCTTATTGCCTATACATAAGCAGAGCTTTGTATGTTGTTTGCGCTTAATTCTTGAGTAGCACCTACATGACATGTAAGATCACATGTTCACTGACTTCCTAACTATGGCAGGGACATAGATTTTTGTTTTTGCACAGCACAGCAATAAATCTCTTTTGTCTTTTTTTTTTACTTCTGGTTAATCTGGTACTGTTAGTACCATAGCTTCAAGTGCTATATAACTATATAGATATATATCTATATAGATATATATCTATATACATAGAGAGAGAGTACATGGTGACCATGTGATTTGTTTTCTGTGACAGTCCAGATACAGTATGTTAGCACTGACTTTGCATTCTGAGTTCAGTACCTTGGGCAGCTCCCTGGAAGATCACCAGCAAGTTTTAATGCCATGGTGCTGTCCAAGGTTCTGAACTCCTGTCAGGCATAAAAGAGACCGAGAGGATTATTCGGGAAAAAAATAGAGAGATCAGCAGTACTTGGTCCTCGCATAGAATACTACAGCACTTAAAAATCTTCTATTGCGTGATAATATGATAGGATGTATGATATATCACAATTTAACACAGGTTTATGCTTATGTGCAGAAGGTATAAGAATGTGTTTCATCTTTACATTGTTAATCATAATAGTAGCTACATGCAGTTCTGCAAAAGTTCTGCTACACAGTAGGATACAGTATACACTTTATAATATACCGTGTTTTTTGTAAACAGCTGCTTCATGAATGTCTGTCATTTAAGACACTGTGTTAGAAAATAGAAGAAAGGACAACACTCCCCTGAGATCATGGCAACCATGTGTGGCCTGTACAGCTAATGATCCAGACATTCTATGTGTGCTAATTATAGTTTGTTAGTGTGCATGTGCAAAAGGTGAAAGGTCTCTTTTTAACTCCCACCACTTACTATTATTGTTGGCTTACCATTTCATCAACAGGTAGCCTTATGCTGCTAAGGGTAAATGAAAACTAAAAAAGTGCTACAGGAAGAAAATACAAAACAAGAATAACCCGAGAAATGCATATTAATGAGAAGATTAAAGTGGCAAGAAAAATAATCAAAAGGATAAACAGATTTACAAAATGCAATAGGATATTAAGCGGTGTAGAAACAGCACACTGTTAGAAATTGACAGGATTAAAGACAACTGAATTAAAGCAAAATTTGCATAGCTACATTCAGCAGAAACGGTCTTCAAGAAAGGGACATTTGGTGCTGGGTTTAAATAGAGGGTCAGTCAATAAGGTCCTGCCTGAGGGTTTTGACCTTTTATCTGACTGATAACACCCATAGAGGTCTTCATATATCGGAGCATCAGACCAGGTCTAAACATGATAATCCCTTGCAACCAATTGCAGGATGCTATATCCAGAGATACATGGACTTTCTTACTCTGGCACTGATTCAAATCCTAGCTGATTCATTGAGAAATAGCTCCAGGCATGAGAGAGACTTTTGACTGAGGCAAGACTAGAGGGAGATGAGAAGAAAACCATCAGTGCCCTTCTCTTGCTCTGTGAAAAAACTAGAACTTGGAGAGACCACCAAAAGCTGGAGATTTCTGGAGGTGGTGTTAAGGTAGGTAAGTAAAATAAAAAATAAAAAAAGACTTTTACAATTGTTTAAATACAACAATAATGGGAGACATAAAACACACACAGAGAAAGTGAATAAGAGAGAGAGAGCAGTGTTTTCAGGCAAAGCGAGAAAGGCAATGGGCCTTAGCTACTGCTATGAGGGACTCTACGAGCGATATCAGCTGGCAAACATGGAAAGTTATAGTAACAAAATACATTTGATATTGAAGTTAATGAATAAGAAAAAATAAAAAGATTCAGATATTCAACGAGAGGTTCACAATTTTCAAATCCTCCGCTTCACACTGATCACAATTGTTCCTTTATTAAAGCCTTTACAATGGAAGTGATGGAGTATTTTAAAGTAAAATTCTTTTGTGTTCACTGGACATTGTCCTCTTCAATTCCTATGGAAGCAAAGGGAGAAAGTTTACTGAAAGACCGCAACCTTGAGGCTTTGTATCCATACATTTGGATATATTTTTCCACATAAGACCATGGATTTTGTCCCATACGTACATATGTAGGGCAGCTCTTTTAGATGCTCATATTAACAGAACGACTACTTGTTTTAGTGTTCATATGGAAGCTTAACTGTTGTTTTAAGACAGACTTGAAAAACTGTGAATGCATCTTTTAACTCAGTGCTGGAGGAGGTGAATTGCAACTGCATGATGAAGAGTGTTAAATGAGGCACTAAGGTACAATAGGAATTAAATGAAACAATATTGTGCATCTGTTGTAAATTGAGGCCATTTGTTACTTTGAATAGGGCTGCAAGGCTAAAACAACATCTGGGCAGCTGTTGTTGCCTTGCTGCTACCCAGACTTGGCTAAAGTGAAAAAAATAAAGGACTGATTCCATTTGCTATACGCCCGAAACATTGTTGCAATCCCTCTTTTAATATCCATCATTTAATATATAAGTAGGTGAATCAATCATGTGACTATTTTTTACAAATACAGCTATAAAGCATCAGTGTTGCTAAGAAAACAGCTAAATTTAAATAGAGAAAAACTATTTTAAAATGATGACAATAATAAAGGCTTTTTGTAATGCCAGGCCATGAACTTGATTCAGTAGTGAGCCTCGAAACATAAATGTCTTATTTGGTAAGATCGGCTCACAAAGACACAGGTCGGCCTACTTTTGTACGTGTTAAACATACCTATGACACCCCTTCCCTTTTTCTTTTGTTTTAAAGCGAATCCAGTGACAAGGTAACTAGGTCTTAAGGTCTAATTAATATAGAACAGTGATGAGAGCTCTCTGTAATGAGCAGCAGCAGAGAGAAATGGACAGCAACGAGGAAGTGTGAGAAAGAGGGCATCATCCTTGGAGAAAAAATAAAAGCGATGTGTTGCAGTATATGCATTAAACACAGCTTGCCCGACCTTCACAAGCCTTGCATAGAATACATCCAAACAGCATAACAAATAGACAAATAAATTGCTAAAATTAAAAGACAATTATGTTTCAAGCAGCCAGAGTTTCTCACACAAGGTTTTCTTCCCCCTTTCCTCTGCACGATGATGCATAGTAAATGAATTATAATCCTTTGACAATTCTTTAAACTGAATTCAACACAAGCTTCTACTTTAGTTTACTTTAAAAACACCCCAACTACTTGTTCTATAATCTGGACACAAAATTAAACAACTGTCACAGCTGTTTTAATATTCATAATTTATATATGTGAAAAGTTTATTAATGATAGATGAAAGAATATTTCTACTACATGTTATGTGGATTGGATTGGGATTGTGCTTAGTCATATTGAAGTGAAAGTGTTTGCAGCAGTTGTGTCATATGTTAGTCAAAACATGACAGGTTGAACAGATAGACCAGAAGCAAAAATCTGAATCAAGGAGAAAACCTTTTTTTTTTTTTAAATAGATTTAATTGCATAGGAAGGTGCAGAAGAGTTCTCTTTTTCTGCAGTTTTTGAATATTGGGAGAGTTATTGTTCATTGGCACGGTGGAGTGGATGGGAGGAATTGTCCGCTGAATGATGGATTTGAGGTAAAAGCAGGAGCTGTTGAGTTGATCGCCCTGTAAGTCTCAGACACAGCTTTCAACCTGATGCGGGCAGCTATAGGAAGCCAGTGTAGAGATCTGAAGAGTGGTGTGACATGAGTCCTTTTTGGCTGATTAAAAATGAGGCGTGCTGCCGCATTTTGGATTATCTGCAAGGGTTTGATTGTGGATAGACCAAAGCCAAGGTAGAGCCGATCCAGAGATGCTCAAGTGAGAGAATGTGGACAAGAAGGTCTGATGGTTCACAGTGTCAAAGACACATTTAACAATCAAAAAAAAAGAAACATTCTCTATTAGCACAGGCACTTTTCCACCATGTGGATGCCATTCATGAATGTCATCAGAGGCAAGATCAACATTAGATGCTCCGCCCTCCTCTTTCTTGATAGTATTTTTGAATAAATACAATACCAGTCAGTCAGTCAGACAGACAAAGGCAGCTCATGGAGCTAATGCTTTCATTGTAACCATCAGCTAGAAATAATAAAACTCAGGATTTGTCTACTTATGTCTAAAACAAGCAAGCAGCCAATATACCTCCCACGTTTCTGGTTTCCAAGCCCTCTGTTTCCACCCTGGATTATTTAGTAAACTTTATAAAAAATGGTTTCTACTTTCTTCCATTCACACATGTGAAGAAGCCATGGACACTTCAGTTGAAGGGCTTTTACTGTCCAGCACTCTCGTGGCCTCAGTGGCCTCGTGGCTCCACTGTCCGCCCCAATAGTGGGAGGCTTAGTTGGAGGCTTGGAGTGGAGTTTGATCCTTTGCTGACGCCTTTCTGCAAGATACTAACTGAAGATTCTACAAAGAAGTGTACTTCAGAACTAGCCGAGCTACTAACCCATTAGCCTATGGTGTGAATAAGGCTTATACTTAAGCCACAGATAGATGACACTCACAACCATCATTGCCCAAAAGTGTGTGTTTCTCATTTTCTGCATGTTGCAGATATTCATTTTCTCATCTGATTGTTCTTTTTGTTATTATTCAATTTAGTGGCACTAGCACTGCATTCATAAAATATGGTGTTTCTCTGAATGTGCATATGTGTGTGGACATAGTTTTAGAGAAAGACCATTTCATTACAACTTGTAAACTAAAGCATGTACAAAGTAAAAAAAGTCATAACATACAATAAGAACAGAAACCACACAATGGAAACCTTAGCAATAGAAACTTGCTCTTTTGGCCTTTGTTTAATTGGTATAAAAAGTTTTAACTCTTCAGTTTTTATAGCAGAGAGAGACTAGCTAAGTCTTGCTAAGCAAGCCTACAATATTCTAACAGTTTCATGTTTAATGAACAAAGAGCAAAAAAATATCTTTCTCATATTACAGTTAATAATACTACAACTTCTTTTAAATTTACAACCCTGATTCCAAAAAAAGTTGGGAAGATGAGTAAAACATTAATAAAAACTCATCAGCCCATATATTATTCACAATAGAACATAAACAACATATCAGATGTTGAAACTGAGACATTCATTAAAATATTAGCTAATTTTGAATTTGATGGCAGCAACACATCTCAAAAAAGTTGTAACAAATCTGGACATACATCTCAATACTAACGGTCCGTCCTAAATGTATAAATGCTAATATTATCGGATCTATGTGGATGTGTAGGATTTGTAAGCCTAACCAACGCATTTCAACATGTCTCCACCTTCTATCCCAATAGTTCTGTTTCATGCTTTACCACCTCCACGCTGAAGGTCAGGTGAGTGTTCTCTCTCACACAAACACACGCACAATGGTGCTGAATGATCTTAATTGTACTTATTTTCCCTCAAATCCCAGCTGCCTGAATGCCTGCCTGTCTGGCCGGCCGGTCACTAAAGAGGCTGTTAGTGGGTCAAAGTGATTACACTATCAAGGACATCTATTAGAATCCAATTTGGCCAGGTTGGGTTCTCAAACAAGCCCAGCTAAGATCTTTAATGGACGTTCATTTATCTCCCGTTGTTTGGGGGCTGTTGCATGCAAAGTCCGCAGCTTCTGTGCTTAGTAGGATGGATGTGATATTTAGATCAATAGGTCCAGCTTATCGGGAAAAATGTGATGGTATACGGATGATAAGAGGGTGATATTTCATTTTAAATGTCAGTGTAATGTAACCATCAATGCTTTGGGCGGTGGGACTGTGCATACTTGCCATATAAGACAATGCACTGTATACACAGCAGCTTATGGAGCACGACACACGAGGGCACCTCTATCACTCCCTCTCAAACTGGTGAAAATCAATTTGAATAATGAGGAGAAGCACCTGTCAGACTTGGTTATCCTGACACATGGACTGTAGTCCTAACACCTACATACATCTGAAAGGGGAGAGTGGGAGACAAAGAGCGCACACTCACTGCACTGCAGGGTACCTGCATGTTTTTTTAACCACATACCTCTGAGCTTGAATAGACAATCGCCAGAGAGGTGCAGATGTCGTAATAGTGCATCAATCATTGGTTTCAGCATGAGAAACTGCTGCTCTGAGATGAGATCCATCACTCCTATACGACCAAAGGTCCAAAATGTACCATTTGAAGAGCATATAAGGCACAGTGTGTCCTCTTTGCTGAGTGATTTTACTCTTTGCAGCTGTTATGTGTGGTCACTGGTATCCATTGGTCTTTCACGTCTTGTGCTCCATGCTGGTGTCAAAACCATTCTCTGAGCATGACTCAATTTCCCTATCTGTGAAAGGACAAGTAGAAACATTAAACAGATAGATTTTATATTGTTTTATATGCTTGTCGTCAAGCTATAAATTCTTTCAATCACACAACATCTGTAAAAAAAACAAAACAAAAAAAAACGTAGAATTGATCCTTAACATAAAGTTCACTCTGGCTTACACACTGACAGGAAATCATTGTGTCCAGCCTGTAAGACTCTGTCAGTCCTACATTATGTACTGCTAATATTTCATCATCCCCACCACAGATTTCAGCAGAATTGACAAAACGAAAGAGGGATCAGAGTATCCTCGTAACTCAGAGTGTAACAGCACAGGTAGTTAACCCTTATAAGACGACAATAAATACACGGTGCTCAGCCTTTATGTCTGAGTAGTGGTGGTCGAATAGTGATAGAGCAGATTGTTGTGCTGTGTTGCACATTTGAGCATATGAAATTGTAGAAAAACGGTGCACATGATCAAATGTGCACACCTTGGTAATGGTGAAGGTCAGCTGTTCATTTAGCCATGTCAAGGTTATTGGAATAGAAAATGAAAACCTTGATATCAAGGTGAAATAGTCGTCTAATGCCACAGATCCAGACGGGAAAAGGTCTTGGCAAGACCCATCCGCCACCTGGGCACACGGACACCCTGACACCTGGAAGGGCTGATTGTGTGATACCTAAGTGTTTCAGATTCCAGCCAGATGGTTGTGTGAAGAGAGAACACACATACACACACACAGACAAACACATACACACAGAGAGATACAGTTTGGCATAGACTTGGCTCACACAAATAATTCATGTGAGCCAGGTGCAGTGCAGATCTGCAGTTTTAAACACATGAATATAAACGGATACTGCTGAGGTCTCGTGCAGGTGTTCTATTCGTGGCAGGGTAAAAGGTGTTTTACACTTGATACCGCTTATTGTGCACGTGACTCACCCACGTCTTCATGCATTTTCGTCGAGAAAGAAAGAAGAAAGTTCATCTTGGTTACTCAAACAGTTTGTGTTGGAACACAGAGAAAGGCCAGGCTCCAGATTTTAAAGACAAAGAATGACAGAGTGAAAAAAAAAAGAGAGAGAGAAAGAAAGACAGGAAAGGATACAATGAAGCCCTCTGCCCCTCAAAAACTACTTCAGAGGCAGAGTGGGTGAAACAAAAGCAGGCACAGAAGGACAAACAAAGTGATGAAAGCTCGGTGAATTTTGAAAAAGATGACACATTTCTTTCATTTGCTGAGAGAATGCCTGCTTATCAAAGCAACGTACAATACAATGCTGAAGCTCAAGTCATTTTTTTCTTTTGTTCCCCTTGCAATTGTACTGGAAATCATATGGCACATAAATCATGTGGACATTTCTGTACTTTCCACTATGCATGCACCACTGCAATATGCTTTCAAGATGGTCACAATTTGTTTTTCAAAGGGCCTTTGGAAAAGAGCTTTGATGTCATCCAAAAAAAAAAAAAAAGAAAAGAAAAAAACAGATCAGGCACATCATTCGAGTTGCCCCACTTTGGAAGATAAATGTCCTGGAATGACTCTTAGGTGTGTTGGAGGTGTGATGCATCAGAGATTGACAAATACCACTGCTCCCAGTCTTACACTAAGGTGTAGCTACCAGTAAGGCCAATGCCACCCTCTCTCTATTTTACTAAGATCAGTTCATTCATATTCCCTACCTTCCATCTCCAAGGCAATCACTCATGTCTCAGTCATAATGGAAGGTACAACAGTCAGTTCGACCTAGCGAGAGGGAGCTCCTATTATTCCCTCGTTGCCTTGACAGATGATCCCTGGATGCGATAGCAAAAGAGAGAAAGAGTGAGAGAGATAAAGACATAATGCGATGAGAGAGAGAAAGACATAGAATATGAGAGAGAAGGGTAATGTTCAGGCCACTAATGTTTGCTTTCAGATTTGAAATAAAGCTGCTGCAGGGAGATAGGAGACAGATCAATCAACGTACTGAAAACGGGGTTAGCATTCTGGGTCTAAGCAGGTGATTTGTCTATGGGTCGAAATGGAATTGGACATTCATACAGGAATGGTTATGAATACAGAACCAGACAGTGACTTTGAAATGGAACAGTTCAGAATGAAATGCTTCAGTAAGTAACAGAGACTGCAGTGAGGAAAAGTGATGTGGTCTGTGGAGCAGCCATTTTTCATAGCTTGTGTATAAATTTCCCAATGAGGGCTTGGGTTCACCTCCTTCGATATTTTATATGCTGGGATTCTTCTTCCTCTATAACACTTGTGGACTTTTCAGCATTTAAATGAACAAAGAAAGGAGTTAAATTGTGAGATTTAACCGCTGTGCTTTAAAGAGAAACGCATTCATAAGCTCATGTTGGAAAGATTCACATTTCATACTAAGATGACATATGTCTGTTGAAATCACCCTCCCTGTGCCTATACAGCATACTGGCCATGAAATACAAAGTACAAGTACTACTGTAGTTGAGTACATTTTTCACATATCTGTACTTACAGTAGATTTAATTATGGCCACTTTGACTTATTTCTCCACTACATCTAAGAACATATATCTACATTTTATCCCCCACTACATTTCTAATCAAAGTTGTGTTACAAGTTACAATCGCGTCACTTGTACACATTTCATAATTAAGCACTTTTTGAGACACAGTCTCATACACATATTAGCAGTATTCAAAGTGAGCAGGTTTGCAGTCGTTTTACTCTTTGGCTTACTGAACTTGAAAGTGGCATTGTACCTTTTCTTCTCACTCCACATGAATAGTTTAGAAATAAAACTGGAAAAAGCATCGGATCATATAGTTAATCAGCTTCACCCCATCATTTAAGTCTAACACCAATAATTAGTTAATTTTCCCCCTAATCACGGAGAAAACACAATAGTACTTTTAACTACAAGTCAATTATAAATCATCAAGTAGAAGTTTCAGGAGGTACTTTTTTTATTTGTACTTTTACTTAAATGCAGGTTTTGAGTACTTCATCCACCACTGTAGACAGAAAACATTCCCTCACATTGTTTGTATGGCTGTTGTTGCTGAACCTGAGGGATATTTCCCAGTAGCTTTGTTCGTTTGTTGCCAGGACTGAACCACCAATAAACCCTGCATTCAAGTACAATGACTAACAGAGGCTCTCAATTTGACTAAGTTAGCTGATTGGTATAGATTCAAATGCAGTTTGTTTACTGCCTTATGTTATACTAATCTATACTTATGGCACAAATCACAGAGCTGAATAAATGTTCTTATCAAGAACAGCATATTTCTCAAAAGGTCAAGCAAACAAGCAAACAAATCTAGAGAGGAAGATCATGTCAGAGAAAGGCAGCAAACCTAAAATATGCTGCACCACATTGGAACTATCTAGAAAATGAGGGTGAGAGATTAGTGTGCGAGTGGATATGTGGACAATGGCAAGAGCTGCAAACTTTCACAATAATGGGCCCAAGAGAGGGGAAAGAATGTGAAGATGGGGCACAGAGGAACGTGTCATCGTGACAAGTGTATTTAACAGAGCGAGACTGCATTTAATGTATTCTCCTAACATTGCGAGCTGTGTGTGTCAGTGAGCACATGTGCACATGGGAGAATCCCATGAGCAATAATATGGGGATCAGTAAATAACACAGAAGTTTGTAGCTATTATTAAATGTCAAAAGCACAAGCACAGTTCGGTATAAAACGGAGGTGCAATTTAGTGCAGCCAGTTAGTTGTTGAATCATGCCTATCCAGCCCTAAATCAAGCCATGCCCTATGAATCAGTGGTGCCCTTGTGATTCATTGCTGCTGATTTGGATCTGAAATGTCCTTCCCTCCTATTTACGCTATCTGATTGGCTTCCCGATGTAGCTTCCTCCCATCTCCTTCCATTTGTCTAATGAAGAGACTAACGATTACTCATGCAGATGGACAGACAGATGGACACAGACGCAGTAGCAAACACAGAAGTGAGGGCCACCGGGCGGTCAGGACCAGTTAAATCAGAACAAGGTGGAGAATGAAAAACAAGTCATTTTTCTGTATTTGACTCAACATTTCACTAATTATGTAGGGCTGTTATAAGATACTCACTTATGGTAATTCAGATGGCTCCAGTATGTGAATATTAGTTCATATAATTTCTCTTTCCATCCCTGGTAGAACATTTTGTGATAGCACTCTTGTTCTCGCTGTGTTTGACTACAGTAGGTATGAACTGTATGGTGCAATGAATACAATTACGCTCTCAGCATCTTCATCGGTCCACCACCTTGGTCGAGTCGGAAAAATCCCAACAACCTCTGGATGGATTGCAAATAAAGTCCAGACGAAATGAATCCCAGTGACTTTTTGTGATCCCCTGACACTTAGACTTACTTGCAGATCAAAATGTTACTTAAATAATTCAATTTAAATGAATTGTGCTTGTGCCTGTGAAGTCAATAGACCTTCTACCCTGTACAGTACAAACTGCGAGTGTGCAGCAAAGAGCTTTGTTTAAAAGCAGAGAATCGCCCACGCTAATTTGCAAATGTAAAATATTTTCATATGGTCAAGTGGTGCAGCCATTAAAAAAAAAACAAGGAAAAAGAAAAAAAGCCTGAGTTTGACTTTTTGTTTTATTTCTGCAATCTTAAGGCAAAATGTCAGTCACTTTCTAAATGAATCATATTGTCTGCTGACACTAAACAGACGCTAAAACACTAAATGTTTTCTACTCATATTTTGTAGTTTTTCAGATAGCAGCCTGGATTAGTTTGTTCATCTGTTCAATATACATAACCTGAAGTGTTGTCCCATGTTTCAACTATTAAAAACACATCAGCCAGACACACTGTTCTACTGGGTCTTCACGCCAGAAATCATGATCCTTAAAAGTATAGTCCACCGTGAAAGTGCCCATAGTACAGTACACGGTGCAGATTTGTTTTTTCTTTATCACAAACAACTGTTCATATATCTAAAGAAACAGGCTTATACAATAAACAATATGCTGTTTTCTTGCTGCTTTTCTTGCTGTCCTTTCATATTTGATTATCTAAAGGTTTATTCATGTCAACTAGACTTCTTCTTCAGTGTGATTAGGCTGCTCGTCCAGCTGACATGACTCAACCTTTGAATAAAGAATAGATTCACATTCTCTTCCATCTTGTTTAAAAAGAGAACAGAATGCATTTTTTAATGCTTTTACATCCATCCACTGTTCTCTGTATCACCCTCCGAGTTATTTCTATCAGATGAGTTTGTTCCCCCCCTCTGCAGCCCACTTCTTTACTCACCATACTCTGTACTCAAACCCCTCTTAAGTCAGGGCTGTAAGGGAGCTGATCTCCTTTGATTCTCTGGCCTAGGAGGAGACAGACAGGGAGAGAGTGAGAGAGACCGAGACTGTGAGAAGGAAACGGAGGATTCACTCAGCAACAGCAACGGTCCTCTCATCCTGCCGCCAGAGCACACTTGTTTCCCTCTGAACTTATGTATTCTTCCCAGGGCCAGAGTGGGAGGGAGGCTGGGAAGGGGGGAGTCAAAGGTGTAAGGAGAGGAAAGAGCAGCCTCTGCATAAAGACAAAGATTTAGGCAAGAAGGAGGAAGACTCAGAGGAAAAACAGGGTGAAAAAGAAAGAGTCGGGGATTAGACACAAGAAGAGATTTCAACAGCCTCTGTTGAGTCTCTGCTATACTGTCTAAGTAGGATTTGAATGTATTTCTTTTAATAGAAAATAAAAAAGAACTTTGCTTGGGAGTCACATGGGCAGGAGGTGAAAAAGGCTGAATGTATGTACAGCAGGAAAGTGGTTCCAATTATCAAGCTGTAATTATAACTACAAGCTAGTGACCACTCCTGCTAAAAGGTACTTAAGCACCTTTTGTTTTTGGCTGCACACAGAGAGAAGCAGAATAAGTGAGAGGGAGGAACAGATAACAGGGGGCTTCTGCTTCTTACCCGCAGCTCCTAATTGATTTGGCTCCTTAATCCCCCTTGGATTGAGTTAGGGAGAGAGTGCAGCGTGATTGAGGCATTTGAATTCCCTCGGTGAGATGCAGTGGCAGCATGGAGGTCATTTAAATTGAATGTGGATCAGTCTCCGCTCATGTTTACTCTGAGGATTTGGCTCCTGCTGACAGCCAGGACTCTCAGTCTGTTAGGACAGATCATCAGCGAGGCCATCGACTCTAGTCTGTTTGTTTGTCATCTGACGATGCTGCATCACTTGTGGGTTTTGCAGCATATGCTCGAGGAGACTAGAGCACATAAGAGTGGGGAGGGGGAGTGTTTTCTCTTCCCAGCATGAACATGTATAAAATGTCTTTTTTCAAGCTGGTGTTCCTCCTTTTTCCACATGTTTTTGCCCTAACCCCTCCTTTTCTGCACAGCTTTAGATGAGCGGAGCAGCTAACTTTGCTGGGAGTGGATGAGAATATCCATGCCAGAAGTGACTATGGGTCTCTTGACATTATGAGGTTAAGCACAAAAGAAACACATATTGAGGCTTAGCTCTGGACTAATATTGGAATGTGACCATGAAAGACACTTCTAATCTGCTCAGCCAAAATCACATTAACTCCTCTAATGTATTTTTTCCACACTACAGGAACCGAATCTGGGAACATTTTTAATGGGAAACTTTCCTTTTAGCAGTGGAGCAAGTAAAGGAGAGAGTGTGTGTGTGTATATGTGTGTGTGTGTGTGTGGGGGGGGGGGGGGGGAGTACACATGTTTCTTCTGCTGTTTTTGGGAAGTGGGGGTGAAGATTCCAGTTCACTTGAGATTGCATAGATGGCTGGAAACAAAAACTCTGCACACTTTCCCCTAATAAACCCAGTGCAGATTTATCAGAGTCACTTTCCGCAGCGTGTCAGGGCAAAGAAAAACCACCAGTCCGTTCCAAATATGAAACAGCTCTCCGAGCAGGAATACAAGAAATGGCACCCTCCTGAAATGTGAAGCCAGGCAGGACGCCGCCAGAAGACAGATGATTGGATGTCAGAATCTCAAGACTTGCTGATCATCACACGGAGCACGCAGACTCTCTACTAAGTCCCGTAGGGGATTGTGAGAGTTTCGTGTACAAATCAACGGAGGGTGAGGAGAGCAGGAGTGAAGAGGAGGCCATTAGGAAGCACTATAGTGAGGGCAGGGGTGTGAAAATGCAGAGAATACATATGACCAATTACAACCCACCTTTCCAAGCCTATTTATAGCATTCTTAAATAATTTCTACCCCGATGCCACATTTTTACAAGTGATCATCAGTATCTGTCACTGGGTTTTAATCAACATACCTTATTTTGTGACTTAAATGTGTTTAGGCTGCTATGATCACACAAGTATATCCAAAGTGAGTACAATTGGGTATTTCCAGTACTGCAGACTGACAATTGCTGATACTGTAGTGGCACAAAACCATCTGATGGTCCTAATTATATTGTATTGTCTTTGCTATCTCTCATCCACTGACAACTGGGATCAGCCTTAGTCCTGCTTTAAGCATTTACAGGATGGTGTTTGGTGGATTGGTGGATATAACACAGTACATTCATGTGATGGGCCTGAAATACTCTAGTACCCTGATCTGATCCTTGCATACTATGTATTGTCCACAACATGTTCTAGCAATCAAATGATTTATGTTACAGGTATTAAGAGATTAATGGATTTTGCAATTTTGGGCTCATACTGCAGCACATGGAGCATTAAAGTCTTTTTTTTTTTTTGACTAAGACAACTGACTCCCCCCCCCCCCAACATATAAATGGAAACAAATAATACTGGTGCTCAAGTGTTAATTGTGACTTTATAATGTTATAATGTGTACAAAGGCATTTTGGACTATTTGTGGCTCTCAGTAATATAATACTGTATTTACTGCATTTCCCAAAAATGTCGACATTTGTCAAGATGTGACATGTGAATCCAAACACAAATATATGTGACACAAACAGATAAACGTGGAGGGCTCCCTCCCTTGGTCACCTCCCACTTTTCTATTTGTGTACACTATCTACTTCCTGTTGCATGATTTATGGATACTTCATTGCATTGTATTGCAAACAACTGCATTTTTCAGGCAAAGTGGTAAATTACTGGAAGTTTAGGTAACAATATCAGAGATACAGTATTTACAGTGTACTGTGGCTGTGATAATAGCTGCTGGAGTAGAAGCAGCAGGCCTGCTGATAGTCTGCATGAGCTATTCCAAAATGAAACAAAAGCAGATAAGACTCTAATCTCAGTAATGGCAGAAATGGCTTTTTTGTCCCCATGGAGACAGATGAGGGTCAGTAAGCCATGATTGTCCTTGCGTGATCCCAAAAAGAAAAAGAAAAAAAAAATGGTTGAGAGGATGAAAATATGGCTCTACTCAGCATGTTTTTCCTGAAGTACAAGCATGTTAAAGTACCTCTTTTTCCAGTTCCTCTTTCTACTTTTGACAAGGGTGTTTCTACCGAATCTTTCAGTCATGCAAAACTGGGCTTCCACATCTATAGCTGGATTACAAATACAATTTTCTTTACTGTATGAGGAAAGACAAAGTAAATTATCTGGCACACTGGGCCAGACTATGGCGGTGAGCGTGCCTCATACTTACTGGACAGGTGTTTATGCTCTTTCTCCGTGTACACAGAGGCATGCTTTAGCAAATTGCAAATTACTGCAGAATGCAGATGTACAGTGCGTTTCCAGAACAAGTTAATGAAACCATTTGAGGTGGTAACAGCTGGGATTTGACATAAACATGTGGAAAATTAAAAAGTGAGGAAACATTCAGAATCCCACAAAAGCAATAAAGAAATTAATAAAGGATTCAAGGATCCAATTATGTCTTTCAGACTCGACTACTTCTACACCTCAGTCATTCACAGAACAGAAACAGAGGAATGGGGAGAGCGTTACAAGGAGAGTATGTGAAAGAGAAATGAAAAGAGATCGAGACTGAAAAGAACATTTTTGCAGAGTAGAGCATTGCTCATGTTATTCTTTGACCTGGAATTAATCAAAGGGAGATGCTGTTAATCTTGATGCACTGTACTGAGCATACTGTTTTCATTGTTAGCTCAGACCCACCACCACCTCAATTACTGCCAGCTTAATTCAGCAGCGTCCACTTCTTCAGTCCTTCACTTCATCGTCCACGGGAGAATTTGATTTAGCCCGGCGTTCATCTTTAATAGGGTAAACATTGAAAGTCACAATTACAAACACGCTGCTATTGTGAATCTCTTTTTGTGAAATTTGTTCTAGCTTGCAGGGGAAATTTAATTTTGCAGCTCAAAGGACACTGTATCTACCCGCATATTCAATTGCAATTCTCCTCTGTTGAAAGTACCTTGATTGTCTTTGTTCATATACAAGGCGCTTTCAACAAATATGACATGCTCACTGCACAGCAGACAGTGAGACAGTGAGAAGCGATGACTACGACAGGCCTGAAGGACGTTTTGGAGGAGCAACAACTTTAAATCCATCTGGTGGTTTTAGTGTTGTAGTGGACAGGGGTCAGCATGGGACAACTGTAATGCATACTTAAAAAGTATGTGACAATTTGTCAGAAAAATGAATACAGTGTTAAATTGGTACACTTCTAATTACTTCATTTCCAATGAGACAAAGAAAAGTTAGTCAGTCAGTTCACAGCAGATCATGGAAAAATGTACAAATTTGAGATTAGAATTAAATTAAATACTAACTGCAAAAGATGATCGGGATTGTCTGGTTTATATTGTAACAGGCTGCATCTTAATATGACACAGCACAGCATTCTTTGTCCTATGTTGTATAATACCCAGTGAACATGTCGTGCTTTAAACAATATTTTCCAAACCATCTCTTCAGTTTGCACTTTTAGCCACTTTTTAGTTTTATGTTATTTTTTTTTTACTACTTGCCTATGTACAGCACTTGAAATGGGAGGGACAAGGGATGTGCATGCACCATCTTGAATCTGATTATAAAAACATTGATTTTAATATCCTTAATGTTTCTTAACGAAGACGATTCACTGATGTTATACTGTAGTTTGTGTAATGGCAGTGGACAAAAATCCGATTAAAAGGTTGCAGTTTTGTTTCTGAGAAATGATGCTTATTCCATCAGTTCTGGCTGAAGCTACCATGATAGCTCTTGAAATGTAATTGGGAAGAAAATATTCATTAAAAACTGACCCTGAATGCATCATTCTGCTGTGATGAAACATAATCTTTGGCTTCTTCCGGCTGTTAGCAAGCTTAAAAATACATATAAGACATAATGTACTAGATGTTCTTTTATGTCAAGAGGCTTTCACCGTTGACTTTTTGTCAAACAAACCAGATATTCTTAACACAGTTGCTCATCTTTTGCACTGATGATTCAGCAGTCATCTAATGTTGTCTGTGCAGAAAATGAATGGGATTGTGAAAAACAGCACATTTTCATCAAGCCTAACTTTGTATTTGCCATGCATCACTTTAAGTATTGGAAAACACTCTGGGTTTCTCTCACGTGTGCCATTGTGCATCCCTAAATGAACGCTGAAGCTAGGTAAAACATAAGATGCAAAATGACTCCAGATGATGGTATCAAGTGAGACTAAAGGACAACTGAGCCACAAAGGAGACACGAGTAATCAGAGAGGAGAAATGTCACTTTGGCTCCTACGGCCTGTTGCATTGATTGGATACAGACATAATTAAAAGGGACAGCTTTGCAATCAATAACAATCCCCCCCCCCCCCCGATCCATGGTCAGGGCTACGGTGGCCCCTGAGGAAAAAAGAAGTAAAAAAAGTAAAAACACAAACATTTGGCGAACATGCTGCAACCCGGAAAACATTTAGAAAAGTGAAAATGCAAACATTAAGACAACATGCTACACTATGTTGGTTTTAATTTTTGTGTGCGATTTATTCCTAGGGGACACCATATGGGACCGAAGACCATCTCTCTGACTTTCACACATGCCTGTAGCCACACACCTCCTCTCTTGTTTGTGGACTGAGGAGTAGTGATTCGGAGCGTGACCAAACGTGTCGTGCAGCAACGGCAGATGTTATGCAAGAGAGTTGTCCCTGCCTAGTTTGTTTTCTCTCTCTCGTGCATTGGTTCTCAATTTCAAGTGGGTGGGAGTGAAGACTCAGCAAAAGCAGCCAGAAAAACACCCATGAACAGCTCATGCTGGGTCTAATAGCGTCCCACATGCTCTCATCTCCACCTGCTTTCATATGCCATTGAGGCTCAAATCAACACCTCAGCTTGGTTGAATCACAGGGTGAAAAGTGCGAGGGAGAAGAGGAGGACGCACAACAGAACTGTGGAAGACAAATTATATTGGTGAAAGTCATTTATTTTGTGGAGATGGATACAAGGCAGTTCAGAGAAACAGTTTTTGGACAGTATTTGAAGAATGGTTTTGCTCCAACATGTGACGCGTACAAAAATAATGCATATTTTGTTTGTGTTTTCTATATTAGGTCAAAGCTTCATTTAAGATCAAATTCTCAATCATCACAATGCACTTATCCAAGCTAACATCAAATGTAAGCCACTTATAACAATCACAAGTATCACTAGAAATGTTGGCAAGAAAGATATTTTTCAGAGTTACCAGCTTCAAGCTGAACTGCAGTTAATTTATATAATGACTGGAGAGTTCACACCTAAAGACTGTTTTCCACCGACTATCATAGATTTCTAGTCTCTTGCAGTCTGGACGCAACAAACACTCGATGACTGAGCAAACTGAGGGCAACACCTGAATGGAAACTTGCATGTTCTTGGGTCTAAACACATATAACAGCAGATTCTAATTTTCACTTTTTATCAAAAGTATAATTTGCGCGTAAAAGAACAAACATAAACTGGGTGGAAAGGTGAGGACGATGTTGACTAGAGAGCCTACAAAGGGAAACTGCGGTAAAATAACTGCAAAATGGAGCTAAATTCACTTGAAGCTGTAATTACTGTGGGTAAGTCCCTTGGATTTGACTTCATTGGTCTCACAAAATCTTAGTCAGAACGACTGGCATCGACAGGGGTCTTAAGACCAAACACTGGGATCTTTACACAGCGGACACTTAATGATTCACTCTGCTTACTGTCAGCACAGACTGAGCCAGACTGGCACTGACCCCAACACACTGGGTCCAACCATTTGTCACGACTGAATCCCATTCATAATCATTAGTACACTTGTTAAGTCAACTAAGGATGTTAAATATCTCAGCAGCTTAGATAGCATGGCTCTATAAATAAACATACAGGTATGCTGGAGCCTTCTAGTTGCCATCTGAGCTTTTTCAGTAAATAACCGGTAACAATAGATGACTCAAGGAAGAAAAGGACGTCAGAATCGTTCTTTCTCTAAATCTGAAACAAGTTGTGGATGCCTCATGCTGTAGCTTCAGTGCGCGGGTGATGACAAACAATGAAAAAATGTTTTCCAGTGCTCATCCGACAACCATTACAATTAACATGGAACACAGATCTAAAATTCCAAGTGGTTAACAAAGTCGTTTTACATTGTAAGCTATGTGCTTATTTTCTTCCTTGTGAGAGTTAGATAAGACACTGTTCGATGGAAATATCTACCCGGGCTCACCCAGTCACAATAAAGTACTGTACTCTTCAAAGTGTTTTGCAGTTTAACAATTCTTTCAGTTGTATCCAAATCTGTAGCCAGGGTCTGGGATCTGTTGGCCTAAGCTGACCACCCTGGTAACTTACTGGACAAGCAGAATTGGGATCAGTGCTTAGTTGGGCTCCCTTGTGCTTACACAGGCTTATTGCATTACCACCATCCCAGCATGCAAAGTGGAACAGAATATTTATTTAGGGATCATCTGCCCTCAATGTATTAAACATGCAACACTGGGGAGAGGGGTGGATGTGTAGGGATTGTGGAGACGTAGGGATTGTAACAGTTGGAATAACTTTACAATATCCCCACGAGATAATGCATTTACAGGGGATAAGCTGAACTTCTCTAGATTTCCCTTGGTAGCCCTTTGCCCTGTGTTGTTCTTGTCAGCGATAGGAAATAAGATCAGATTTTGGCCGATAAATGCTCATATGCTGTTTGCTCTTCGCATGGAGATGAGGTAGTTTTTGCCCTACTTTTGCTAAATTAGAGAGGTAAATGAGATCGTAATCCATTATTACAAGAGCAGTTACAATCTATGTGTCTGTGTGTGTGAAGTCTACTGTACTGTACATCTGGGGGTGCCCCCTGGGGTGGACCCAGGCTCTATAAGCTCCTTTGGCAGGAGATAACTCTGTGAGTAGATTAGTTGGAGGCTTGAGGCCGGTTACACCCTCTGTCCTGTGTGTACGGCTGACGGTCACTCACACTGTGGATCAAAACCTCTCAATCCCTGTTAGATCCAGGTAACACTGTTAAAAAGTGCCACTCAGATCCCATGATGATCCGTTTGATTATTGTTCTTTTTCAGGGGTCAAGAAATAATTACTATGAAAGACAAACAATACATTAGCATATTATGTTGGCTTTGGATGCCAAATTCTTTCTTTAATTCTAAAACAAACCTACAATTTTGAGAGATGTAAATGTTAATCGGTAAAGGCTCAAATTTAAAGAGAATTCAATAGGATTTATCAGAGAAACAGCAAAAACTTTACTCTCACTGACTTCAGCTTTAATATAATGTAAGTCCAAGGTCTAAAAGTCAGTTTTATTGTAGTATAATGTCTCTTCACCTGATACATTTCTTTGTGTCCCGGCTCGACAGATCCAATCTCAAAAAAGTATTTCTTTTCCTCCTTGGAACACAAAGAGTCAAATAAAAGAAAAGGACAAAACACGAAGCGTATGACTGTGAACTAACCCCTGACATTTTTTACTGCACCCCCAAACATTCCAGCCCTAACGTAAGGCTATAGTTAAAAACAGGCTTCTCTGAGACAATTACCTGAAATGATCCTTAAAACCTTCCAAGAGCTGATGTGAAAACATGTAAAGTATAGTTAAGTATAATTAATCTTCACCACTTACTGAATATAATTTCACGAGTACAATGTGACAATATTCAAATTAATAATTACAGTCTGTAGCTGGCAAATGAAGCCTGGTGGTTCAGACCAGAACATATCATAACATATGATTTGGAGAAATTTCCAACATAATTTAGAGATGCGGGACCCAGTGAAAGACTGATACAGTGCCAACGCTGCCTTGTAAGTTGTGTTAAGCAAAGTGTTCCTTCCACTAAATTGGGCTGCAGCCTGAGAGCGTTGGGAGAGCAAGTGGGCTTGGGCTGGTAGACTGTCATGACTGGGTAATGGGCCTAATGTCCCATGCAATGCTTATCCTGCCTCCCAGATGGATGATGATGAGGTGGGGTAGGTGGAGTAGGGTGGGTGGTGGGGAGAGTACCTTCCCCTGGGGCCAGGAGACAGGAAAAAAAAACCTCTCTGATACTGACTACATCCAGAGGTAAGGAAAGAGTGAAGGAGGGGAAATAGTCAGAGATGGAAATCGTGTTTGTGGGTAAATGGAAAAGCAGTGATCGTTTGCCAAATCAAAAACGTGCTCTACATGTGTCAAAAACTGGAAACAAATCCTAGGTTAGTGGCAAATGGAGCAGATACTGTGCATGTAATTCAAGTCCAAAAAAAAAAAATCATGTCATTGTATATGACATCCTATTTAGCTTTCTAATTTCTGGCCTCGAGAAAAAGTTGCTCATGTTTCCAATTATTGATTGAACTGTCACAGGCCACAATAGCGCTTGAAATGTCTCGTTTAACACTAAGAATTATTTTCAGGCCAACCATAAATAGACTCCTACCCAGACTTAGCCCAAAGTGGATTTGTGTGAGCGTATGTGTGCTCGGCCAAAACACTCAACAAGTACTCGCAGGCGGAGAATTAGCATCAGTGGAGAATTGTCTTGAAATTTGTTCCACAGAGTTAGCCACCAAAAACTTCTCTCAGGCCTTAATCTATTGATTTCCTCGCTCAGCAAAAAGTGTATGACAGTACAATTTACACAAATCCATGGGAATAAGAGGTGATGGTAGAAAAAGGGGGTGAGAGACAATGAAACAAAGATGTGCAAGTGCATCTAATGTAAAAAGGGCTTGAAGAATTACCTTGGACAAGTGTGTGAGTGCGCTGAGAATTCTGCAGACAGGAGAAGGCACAGTTAAAAAGAAGGGGGGCGAGTGAGACAGAGATTGAGGGAAAGTCAGAGCGAAGATAAAAGGGGTTTTCTTCTATCCCTCCATCGACCCTGGGGCTGGATTGATAGCTGTCACTTGCAGAGATAGGTCTCCTCCTTAAGGTCCACTGTTAAAGGTAGGACTACTGACAAGACCAAAGCTGTCTGCATGTAACACGATGAGGCACCGGTAAGATCATCTTCAGATTACTTGCACAGGATTACAAACATTTATGTGATTATGCATGGATGCAGCTATGCAAGAGTTCCACCAAACACACAACTCCACTTTACTGAAGACACTGATAGAAAGTCCCTTTAAGCAACAGTCCCCACGAGCTGGAATAGACAGATTGCACTTTTGTGTGTGTGTGTGTGTGTTCGCGTGTAGGCGTGAGCGTGCATGTGCAGAAAGAGCATTAAGCCACAGAATTAATGGTGCATTGATGTACCTGGAGGCTGTTATTTTCACAGCTGGGCAGAGGACAGCACCAAGTCCTTATGTGTCTAATGAAAATAGAAAACCACTGAACACACAAACTAACACAGCGCTGTACACACATGCAGCATGTCGCCACACTACATTAAGATGCACACATACACACATATGCACACACACAGAGTTCAGGATTGTCTGCTCTACTATCAGAAGTATTTTGGTCAGAAAAAAACATTCACATGGTGAAAGTTAATTAGGTTGCTTTATTCACAGAATTGTCTCTGTTTCTTTGCAGTTAATTGCTGATTTTGTTAGATAAATCTCCAAAGCCTCAGATGGAATAAGTCGTATAAGTACCATCTTTTAGCCCACTCCAACATTTACGTTTTGAGATTTAGTGTGGAAAAAAAACCCATTTGATTTTTCTCCAGCTTAAGTTCAGGTAACAAATGCAGGTACTTATGTTAGTTTTGATCAGATCATTCAGTCAATGTTAATTCACGTCTCCTTCTGCAGCTCTAGAGCTAGAGCTTTACTAGATCTCTGGAAGTCTCCATGGGTCCAGACAAATGAACTTATTCCCATTCTTTATTTAGCCATTTAATACAGTTGCAGCTTTGACTTTGTTTTATTTTCTTTATGTATATGGGTTTTATTAATGAAAAACATCAATGCCCTTTATTGTGACCTAAATATGAATGTATAGCTAAATTCCACTTTTGGTATTGTAAGCCCACTCTACATTTATTATACTCTAACTCCAGGATAGCTCCATACATGTTAACTTTGATATCCTTTTATTAAAGCTACAAAAATAAATACTTTTGTATTTAAACCTGCTCAGCGACAAACAGCAGACACTAAGGTAAATATGAAGCTAGGGGGAGTTTTTGTCACTCAAGAGCAGTTGTTGGAAACCCAAGGTGGACTTGCATTAATAGGTGACAACAAATCCAAACCCAAATAATTGCAAAAGTTTCTAGCTGTCTGTTGAATGTGTAAACTGGAGACTGATACTAGTTACCAAGCCAATACTAGGTCCAATAAATCACCTACGTCTGCAGGATGTTGTACACTGCAGGTGAAGGTGCTTTTTATATTCTAACGGTGGAACTCTGCGACAAATGAAAGGCGATGGGTTATAGGAATATAGTGTGGACAACATGATGCCCTTTATTCCTATGAAAGTTTGCCAGTGGTGCATATAGTGTGAATTACTCAAATTACTCTTATTAAATTATGATCCTCACACTTTAGTGTATTTGTGTCGGTGCAGCATTCGCACTAGCAACCTCCTTCAATCGAGCCTCTCTGCTCCCTGCACACATAAGCTGGGATGAAATAAATAATCCTAAGGCTCTTCTAGTGCCAGTGTGCATCATCTGATCAACATGGAAGCTGCAGTGCAGTGGACTAGCCACTATTTCATTCTGGGGGCTTGATCTAAACAAGCATTATCAGGCAATGGGAGAATGGGGGCAGCTGGAAGCCAGCTGGAACTAGCCTTGAATGGACTATGTGGGATTTGGGAGCAGCAACTAGAACACATTATAAAAATACAAATTTTTTTTTAAAAAAAGTTAATGAATCAGTCTAAAAGATAAGTGAGTAACCTAAGGTGTAAACCAAGACAGCTAACTTTAGGACCTTTGTCAGCGAGGGTACAGTAGATGAAATAGGAGTATGTGTCTGTGTGAATCTTTGACTGCCAGGCAAATACACAGATGATGAACTGAATCCCTGTTGTGTTGGAATTTCCCTCCGAGACATTCTCACAGGAAGTTGTCTTACTTTTGAACCCAACAGGAAACATGAAGCGGAGCAGCACATTATGATAATCCCATGTATCACAATGCTGAATACGGTTTTATTAAATTTTGATCTATCTTCTCTTTGTTTCCCTCATCCCCTTATCACCTCCCTTGTGGTCTCTTCCATCTCCCACCTCCCCCCTTGGCACCTCATCTTTCCTTTCTGTGTGATGATGATTCATTGCATGTTTCCTGATGCTCTTTACAGTTCCTACAAACAATCTAGCACTAATGGAATTATTCAATATTTCATGTTGAGGCCCTCTGGCTGCTGTTGATGGCCTGTTGCTAGAGATTAGTGTGTATGAGAGGTGGTTATCTTTGCAGGGGAAGAGCGTGGTAAGTAAATAAAACTATTAAAAAATGAAAAAAGAAACCTAGAACAGTTTGTTTCTTAGCTGTACTTGAATAGCCAGATAAGTAATTTGAGCCATAATAAATAATAATAAATGCAAGCCATCAAAACGTATGTACATAGAAAAAGCAATAATAGAATTTATGCAATGTAGGAATCGGGAAGTTTTCCAATTCAAATAAAGTCAACTGATTTAAAATTCTAAATATTTAACCTAAAAAGTCTGATGATCACAATTTTTGCTCTTAATAAATATTTCACAGCCTTTTGCACAAACAGTCATGAGGTATTCATCAAGTCATGTTTAATTCATCGCCATGTACATTTTTCAAATGAAATCGGTCTTTTGCATGAGAAGCCTTTAGCTCCGCAAATGTGGCCTTGGTTTTGAAGCCCACCTCTAGCAGGTGAAAGAAAGCAGCATCTGGAGGGAATCCTGTTTACTCCTGCTCCGTCTCGCTGAAGCTCGCTGCATACAGATGCATGTGGATTATGCAAAGTATTGTTCACACACCTCTGAGTGAAGAAAGACGGGAATAGAGATCTCTTGGCATGAAAAGGCTTTATCTTGTGGGTCTGTTGAGAAGGCTACTGTCCTCGTGTTGTTTTGTTTGTTTCTGTTTGAAGCTACACAACCGTCTTTACACCCTGAGACTGTGAATGCCACAGGGGATGCAGTGCAAACCTTGCCCTATATGTCACATTTTAGATGAGAAGAGTAAATAGGATTTTGTGACCTATGAACTCCACATGTGTGCTAATGCACTGGCTCCTGCCTTGACCTGTCAACAACTTTCGACAGCAAACCTTAGACGAACAGAAAAATCATTTATTTCCCTCCACGTACAGCTTTTGCTCTTTGGCCAACACAGCCGCCTCTCTTGCCTTTCATCCACCTCTTCCGGAATATCTCACATCTTTCCATTTAATGCCCCCCCCCCCCCCCCGCCCCTCCGCCCCCCCGACAACCTCTGGCCTCATTATGAAAAAGCTTTAGCGTGCATAATGGTGCGTGCTCACAAACTGTTGCGGAGTGTAAACATCAAACGACATCGTAATAGAGAGAGACAAAAGAAGAGGGGGAAAATGAGAGTGAGGGAATGAGAGAGAGAAAAAGATCTGAGGCGCTGGGGCTGTATCTGTTCAACAAGCCCTCGGGACAGACCTATTTCCTTCCATTAGACTGTTTGCTTCGATCCAATATTTGAAAGGTACTGCAAGAAAAACACATCTACTGTATGTTTCACCCCAGATGTGGCCTGGTTTAGAAGTCAGTCAGCACACAGAGGGAACCTACTTCTGGTTTCTCTGAAAAAAAAAAACAGAGATACTGGGTTTTACAATTATGGATGGAGGCACAAAATGAGGCTAATGTGGATCCAAGTGAGGCTCCAAAAGACATCATATTCACATCATCCTCACACCATCTACAGCCGTGCTCCTAACATTGCTAAAAAGTCCAAATGACTCTGACCATATACCAAATATAATTATGAATTCCTGAAAGATGCTGAACTAAAAATAACTGACCAGTAATTCTGCATCAGCAGACACTGAGACACACATAAGTGTCTCAGAAAGACGTGGAAAGGTTCTTTTTTTAAATGTTCTGCATTAGAAGTCTGATTTCCTCAAAGAAATTTTATTAGATCATGTCTCAGCCATCGTGTCAAAGGCCCATGTTTCTCATCGTTTTTTTTTTTCCCTAGTTTCTCACAGCAGATTTAAGTGTGTGTTGCATAGACTTTACATAACCAGTGGTCCAACACGTTGATCTAGCCAGCCATCAAATCAGACACAGAGCAAAAAGCAAGCAACCAAATGAGCAGCTGGCCTGCCAGTCATTCACACAGACATCTAGCCAGACAGGCAGGCTTCCATTATGTTCTGGGCTGTGAGTGCTGATTGCTCACCACTGCTGCCTGTGTTAGGATTAAACATTGTGGCTGGAGCAGAGTGGATGGGCTCAGAGCCTGAGATGATGCTGGAAACCCTCCTCTGTAAGCAGCATGGGGCTGGACTGTATTCACCGCAGAGCGAATAAACATTTATGGTAGATATGCACTGACGTCCACACAGGCAAGCACTTGAAATCGCACACGCGTACACAAACAACACTGCATGTCTGGCAGTTTGCACGCATGCATGCTTGCAAAAGCTAAACCAACAGTCTGTTATCTTTGTTTTTTGTTTTTTTTCTGTGTCCATCTCCTCCCTCACCCTTCCTTCTCCAGAAAAGTGGCAGGCAGGCAGGCAGCAGGGCTGGACTCGCGCCCCATCAGACTGGTCAGCAGTAACAGGATTAGCTGGAAGAGGGAGCGTGACGACAAGCCAGTTTGCCGCTGCGCACTGTCATTATTGAAATACATTACACACTCAAAATGGAGCTGCTGGAGCCAAACTGCTGTCGACTTAATTACTCCAAGAGCACTTTGTGGCTGTGGCACATTTTAATAATTTCTTCCCCTTCTCACCCTGCTCCATCCACCCACTGGTTTGGGAGACGCACAAAAACACGGTGTCCCTGCTGGCACACAATTCAACTTCATTTCCATGTTGTTGCTCTTTTTAAATAAAATTCATTGATTCACATGATGTATATTGTTGGGTTTTGTTAATTTTATCATGGCATTGCTTTCTAATCATGGATGTTAAAGCATGAATGCAGTGGTTGCAGAATATGCAGACAAAAAAGATGCAACATTAAAGAAATGAGTCAGACACTTTTTAATACGTTTGACAGCTAAATCCACTTACAGCACACACACCTAGAGACCAGCCAGAGATCCCTTAGAGCAGCCATTTTTAAAAAGCATCCCCATTTTAGTAACATCAAGCTCAAACTTAAAGCAATCCCACTGCTTTTCAGCGCACACCACGATGCACTTTTCCTCTGCTCATGTCAGGTTCAATTAGTTCCTAGATCAAATTTTACGACAAGCAAACTGTTGCACTGGCGGCTGCATACAGACCTCCTCCTGGTTGGCTGCCTTTTACACTTAACTTTCTCAGCAGCATTGCTCAAGGCCATATGACTTGACTCAATGAATTATGTATAGGCTTGAATTCTGCTACGGCTTATAGGCTCGAACTGTCATGAACATCTGTGGCCACCCGCGACCAGTGAGGTTCACGATTCCTCATAGAGCATGTCAAAATCTCCAGGGGTGAGAGGTCACAAAAGTTCAAGTTCAGGTAGATAATATTACCAATAGATGTTAGCCGCAGGAGCAATAAAACTCATTTGAGAGTGGGAAATAGGATATTTGTGTTGACAGCTCTGCAGAGAGGAGGAATAAAGGGAGGAATTAGGAAGGAGAGTCATGCAAAGAAAAGGTAAAATAGCGGGAGATGAAGACAAGAGAAAATAAACCTTGATGGGAGAGCAGCAGTCCTCAGCACAGTCATGCAAGCATGAATTAAAATGCCAACTCTGTGCAGGAGAATCACCAGAGGGTGTGAACACAGTGCAGGGAAGGATCTCGGCTGTAGTCGTCCTGCTGAATCACTCCCTGGCACATGCAAACGTATAGGGCAGAGCACGCATGCAGGGAAGTTGTCAAGTTGCGTTAGGTGTACAGCGCTTCATTTGCAACATGCAGATAGACTGTACGGTTATTATACCTGGAGAACAGGCATAGCGCTAAACTATTAACATGTGTCTGTCCACAAATGACAAATTTTACCACCGTGGTTCCCTCTCTGCTTTTACTTTAGTAAAGATAAGCACCTGCGCTCCTGCACACAACACTGAAACTGATGAAATTTACCCAGGCAAAGTTGGCATCTATGTATATTAAGTAGTAGAGGAAAGACAAACATGGAATCCCCCTCTCTGTCCCATACGGCAGCACAGCGGGGCACATATGGTAGGGTAGATTTAACTCATTTTAAGAAGTGCCTTTATCTACTTTAGAAGTCTCGCTGGATGAGATAAATGATAGCACCTGCGGTCACCAGGGAAATTAAATAGATTATTTTCTTAGTGTGCTGCAGTACAGATGGCACAGGAGCCTCTACTTCCTATTGTGTATTCATGCAATCAACACTCAAGTGGTGGCTTACAAGATTGATTTTTTTTTTCTTTGCCTTGCTTGCACAGTTCTCTCTGAGTCCAGCTACTGTATGTCACAGTTTATATAGTGACACAGTGCAGCTGCTGTGAGTAAAACCCTATAAGTTGCCCTGTATTACTCAAACACTCCTGCATTTATTCCAACCTCAACCAGTGTTTTCCTCCTCTTGCATGCACTCCTTTGGCAGCGGATCACAGTGGAGTCATGCACCAGTTAAATCAACAGACTTAACAAGTTCACAAGGCCATGCAAAAATGTGTGAAAAGCAGGTGAGTGGCAAGACGCCTTGAGAGTGTGAGGTGCAAACTAGGCTCAGGGGAACACTGACTGTGAAATTACACAAACGGCAAAATCTGCAAAGTTGACATTAAGTTGCCACATGCAAAGTACACTGCAAACACTTGGATACAACACATGTAATAATGTGTGCAAGAAAAAATGCATGCACGATGTGATGCTTACACAAAAGCGTGACAGACACATATATGTACTGGTAGTGAAAGAATAGTGAAGTGAGTGAAGTGAATAATAATGAATAAAAGAAACATATGTTTTGCCATCTGCCATTCTATCTTAAGACCACTTGAAATGGTTTTAATAGCATTAGGGGGACCTGTATATGCACTGAGTTCTGTGTGCAGGAGAATAAGAAAAAAAAAAAAAAAGGCTTGGAAACTCCAGACATCAGCAAGAAAATAAGCAGTGGATGAGGAGAGATGATTGCTATATTTTCCATAAATATTAAAGCTCTAGTGCTTATTTTTAGAGGGTCAGGTGATAAAGGTGCATCAGACTGGGCTGAGACATGAACAATAAATAGCTGTTTGGCTATGACATGCAAATTAAAATTGATAGAAAAAAGTTGATACCATCACAATAGCCCAGTATATATACGTTACTTTCGAGAAAGAACATTTATATATATATTAAAAAAAATCAAATGTAACGTTTCCTTTGTCTGAGCTTGTGATCTGAGCACTGCCATTAAATGTCTTTGCTCTGATTAATGGGCCATTAACCTCACAGTTAACATTCCAGATGCACACTCTCAGCAAGTGATGAATTTTTCCTATTTACTGTACTGAAAGCATTATAATGCAGTTGTCAGCTAAATGTAAGTAATGCATCACTTTTACTATACACGTGTATGCATATGATTTGAGATGGCCACCGTGTATTGTGTTAGGCCAATAGATTTTTGCCCATATTTAACTCTAGGCTGACGAATGGATAAAGGTTCACAGAAATCAATTAAGATATAATTTCTCTTTAGCAGAATCTATGCTGGCAGGCTAGAAAGTGCACCCAGTGCTCCTATTGGTCAATACTGGACAATTGAACGAGGGTTGGAAAAGAATCCTAACCTAGTGTATTAGTCTTTTTGATGGTGTTTTGAGAAGAAGTATTGAATTGAAGTGCTGCTTTGGTTTATCACTGCGATACAAGGATGACAACGGGCAATTGTCACACTCAAGACTCATTTAAGTGTAACGCTCCCATCTGTTTATTTGGATCAGACCACTATTAGCCTGACTGCACACTCTGAATTTGGCCTAACATTTATTTGGTGGAAGACAAATGTGTGGCTAGCGGTTCAGATAAACTTGGTTGTACTTACGACATGATTTCCATTACATTTTTCCATCATAGATCGACTTCAGCTTTGCATGTACACAGATCTGATGATGGGCGTGATGGGTTTTTACAGCATTTTCACTTCATGAATAAACTAGTTTGAGTTGTGCATTTTGTTTTCCATTTACCCCGGTCTGTATTGGTTCAATGTAACAACATATTTTTAAAAAAATCATATGTCGGAACATAATCCTTCCAGCCATAAGATACATTTCCTCCAAAACATATTTCCAGTTGTATTAGAAGTAATTTTGGGAGGCAGGGTTGTCTGCTACCATCATGTGACTGCAATCAAGTCATGACTTCATCCTGAATTAGACAAAAAGAGTAATTAACCACCTTGGGATTTTCAAACTGTCAATTTCAATCGAGCTTTAACAACTGTATAATGACATTAATTATTATGATTGTTTAAAATCAACAGGGCCAGTATAGTTTATTCCTATCAGCTCATTAAACTGCGAAGTTGTTTCAGAACAAACTGTGTAGTTCTTGCTTCCTTTATGCCTTTTTAACAGTCTTTGGCCAATAACAGAAGTCTAGTTTAACAGTGCGTGATCTTCGGCCTTTGACTTTAGGACACTAATAGTCTGTTTTCCACTGCACAAACACACAAGACTAATGGTTTGAAGAACCGACAAAATATGCACATCGTTTCCAAATTTGTTACATTAAGAGCGACTTCTACAAACCGCATGGGGTCTGTCTGTCCATGGTCTTGTGGTAAATGTTGTTTCTGCAGATGCATTATTTTGTCTACATTTTCTAAATATATATATGGGGCACATATGTTATGATGTTGCATGTATGTTTGAATGAGTGTCTCAGTGTCCTCGCCCCGTTGGAGCACTTTCCTCAACTCACCACCTTCATCATTAATCCTCTATACAGTCTTTGAAGTTCGACCTCAAAGACCAGCTTCAAAGCTTCTTCTCTTAGTACATGAGAACATGTTGCTCCTTATGTGAGGAAAATATCAATAGGACCCTGCCTCTGCTATTATGATTTAATGACTATGTTATTGAATGACTAGTGTTGAAGAATTTATAATTAGTTTTGCTGGGAAAATCATTACCATTTGATTAGCTCAACCCCAGCTTTTTACTGCGCTACATTCTTTGCATATTAATAAGATGTATTTGTGTGCCTGAGAATTATGTGTGTATGTTGGTGTGTGGATGAGGAGTCCTATCTGCATGTAGGATGAGCCAGACGGCAAATGTTATTGCAGTTGTGTGTGTCTTGTGGTTGTCTATGTACATTTTTATACTTAGTCAAATGTGTGTATGTTCATGCAGTATAATATACAAGCAAATAAAGCTTAAGTATGTTTTGCACAGATTGGCTTTTAGAGTGCTGCATGCTTTTTACAACAATTTGATGCCAAGTGCACTAGACCACCACTGGAGCCTGTGAAGTGCATGTAAATGTGGTCTTAAAATGTAAAAAGTTCAGTAAATATCCCCTGCTCAGCCATATACCTTTCGCTACAGAGAATCCTTACACACATGACAGGAAACACACATCCTGGCAGTCCAGCAAAACTTTGTGGTATTTTAAAGTGATTCTCTTCTTTCAAATTTTGATCGTTGCACAATATGTCTACAGTTAGATATTACAACATGCGTAAAATAGCACGTATCCTCGAGGGAACCTACATGAGCTATCTGGAGTCATGACAAAGCCACAAAGTTTGACATGAATTGTTAAGCTCTACCAAAGTTTAGGAGCATGGCTACAGGGGCCAGATATCTGAAAAACACACTACATAAACTGGAATGTATAATCACAGAATGTGCAGGAAGTAAGCACGCCCCTTTTGCACAGGGCTTGACATTTACACCCACCAGCCCACCAAATGCAGGTGGATTTCAGCAGTGGCAGGTAACAAAGTCACTCCCACTCTCTAGCTACTTTGGCTGGTTGTATATATATATATATATATATATATATATATATATATATATATATATATATATATATATATATATATATATACATACACATAAATTATTTAAATGGAGTTTCTAAGTCATCTGACATAATTGCGCCGTGACACCCATGAGCACCCCCTGCACACAGTGCTGCTCATTGGTCCATTATGAAACCCACTGCTGTGCACTTCTGTGGTAGTGACCGATGACATACAGCACTGTAAACAAGACGTCCCTGGGGAGAACATAGTGGAGATGTGACCCTGAGTAGAGGTGCGGTGGCACATAAAGCGTGTAACACAACCCAGAGTTACGCCTGTCACACTAATTATGTACTCGACTCATTGTACAATATGTGGATAGTTTTTGCTGACCAAAGATGCAAATAGATGAGCTGATCAAACAGCTGATTGAATATTTATCTGTTCCTTAAATTCGAGACAGGGAGACAGGATTGGATAGAGATTTCAGAGTGATAGTGGTTTACTGTAACATGTCATAGATCACTGGTATGGGAGCTGTTACAGTCATAGGCAAATGTGATGTATAAAAGCAACTTCTGTGATGCTGCTGGAGAACATTGTCATTACAATTTGAGAGCTACTACGAAGCAAATGTGTATCTCTATATTTTATATAGTTTATTAAAGCTGCCCGGCCATGAATCCTTCCATTCATGTACATTATATTGTTCAGTGTTGTGTTTCAAATTTTTTTTTACTGTGGAGGCTAAAAGAGCCCTTTACCTTCTGTCTCACCCATTTCTCCTAGTGAATTTTAGGGGAAACATTTCCGTTACATATCACAAAAATAGAAACTAAAATGAGGCTGAAATAAGAATTTCAATTTGGACTCAGTGAAGTAGAAGGACAAGCTTTAAACAATAAAATTTCCTCTGGCAGGTCCAATGGGAGGATGAATGGCCACAGGTATGGACATCTGATGTGATGCTCAAGGTACATTCATCATTGAGGATTCAGCGGAAACTGCACATGCTCATTTCAGCAATGAGAAGAAAACCAGGTGTTTGTGTTTGCTTCTTTATAAACCTGTTTAAAATACTTTTACACGTCTTTGTCTTTGTATGTACACATAGTTTGATGCACCTGGTCCCAGGTGTTTACCATCTCCAGGTGCTAAGGTCTACTGTATCTCACAGTAAGTAAACAGTTGCATCTAGTGAATATGAGGGACAGACTGATCACACTGAACAGCTCTAGCTCTCATTCTGTGTTTATTGTCAATACAAGTTACCAAAAATGAAGCTATGGGAGTTAACTGAAATGTGTGGATTCTACTTCTTTCACTCTATCCTGACCTGATGGGAAGCTAATGCTAATTAGTCAACTGAGATTCTGCACTGCCTGTGCTAAAAGTAATTGATTATTTGTTTTTCTTGGCTCTGCTTTGTGAATGTGAAGAAAAACATCCAGCTGGTGCAGGGCTTTGAACATTTCTGCTGAAATTATTAAAACGTAATCTAACTAATCTTTTTGATCATATTTTGTTTTATTACATTGTCATATGCATTTTTAAATACATCCAGACAAACCCATGCCATTAAAAACAAAATACAATTTACTAATTACAATATCAGAGTTATGTAATAATCATAATACGATTTTATTTATGCCGGCCATCAAACAGACATAATTTGAATCGAGGGTAGAGCTAAATGAACCTCAAGATAATGAGAACCAGGACATCTGGTCGGTGCCGGGTCCTTACATGAAAGAGAAATTGTAAAAAGTCAAACTGAATCTTTAATTTCAGGCTGCTAACCCCGAGCACTACCAATGATACCACCACATGTAGTGCAAATGGCCCCTGACTTACAAAGAATTAAAAGCTAAAAGATTAGTCACTGCAATGGGAGTCCACTGTATCCATGAATACTATGTTGCTGCTGGCGTGTATGTGTGTGTGTGTGTGTGTGTCATATGCCACTATGGTCTTCTACACAGACCCATCATTACTTCCATTTTGTGAGAAACGATCACCTGTCACATTGGTAGCCATGTGTCAGGAATTGCTGGATGATATAGGCAGCCTCCATACAATAGCGTACATCCACTCTTGTCACTCAGCATCCCACCTGTATTGGAGTCAGGGGATGTTAATTGGCTGCTCCAGTGCAAAAAAAAAAAGGTCGGTACAAAGAGGAAGAGGGGGAGTCTAACACCTGGATAATGGAAAACAAGAAAAACGACAGCGCGAGTGTAAATGCCAAATAACATTAGCTCATTTTAAATTACCTGCGAGCTCTGGTTCAAAAAAAGAAAACGTTTGTTGGGAGTTTGCAAATGGCAACCTGACACTGAATGCAAATGTCATGGCACATGAACTCTGGGATTGATAGGTGCTCATTCCATACTTTCTTTCCTGTTTTATGAGGCTGAACCACCATCGTGTGAGAGCCGTCACTTCTCTGACTGTCTCTCGCTGCTTGATGAGATTAAAAATAAGTGGACAAGCAGATGGATGCCACTGCTAACATCCAAAGTGAGCGCTCCAGTGAACCAGCTGGAGATAATAAATTGCTGTGCGGTGGTCATATGGTGCTGGATACTAATTACTTCAATCAGACTTAGATAAAAGTTGGAGAACTGTTTCTATGCAGATAACTGAGCCTTTTCCATCTATGACACTTGGTCTACATTCCAGATAGTTCGATGGTAAATGGCCAGCTGGCTTGGATTTTAGCAGTTAGCTCATCATCCACACTAGTTTACCCACCAAACCTACATGAACATGTTGTCCTGACAAAGAGATGAAGATGGATTTATCGATGCTGTTTGCTTGTTTTAACAGGCCTTTAGAGTAACTGCATGCAGGATTTTGAGTAGTTTGGCTTCTAACCTGCACATTTTATTTGATTATACACTCAGCAGTTTGTTAAATATGAGATATTTTAAATACATATGTTTAATCCATTAATTTAGCTCTGGGTCAAACACTGACAAATGTTTTTTAAATTTCAAAACACTGTTTTAAACACTATAAATCCATACCTGTTTGTCCCTTAGTGTAATGTGTAATTATTTTGTGATTTGATGTCTAACTTTGATAATTAACATTAAAACCACAAAAGATAAATAACTTTCTGTGACCTTATATGAGAAAAAACATGGCGGAGTATAATCTCTAAGGATTCAACTTCAGGTATGTTTAGTACCATTAGGTCTTTTTATGCTGATACATGGTTTTTCTATATTTTATTCAGAATCTCATCTAATTTAAAGACATTTCACACCTAATCAGTCTTGTGTATGAGATGGGTTCCCCTCTCCTGCCCTTTTCTCTTCCAGTCTTTTAGTCAATATTTGTGCACCACTTTCAAGTGTTTTAATCAGCGATGTCAGCAGTACATTTAATAGTTTAGAGGTCAAAAAACTCGTCTGTATTTTCAGCTGATTTGTGATCTAAATTAGCGATAAGGGAGATCGAAGCAGAGAGGTGGGGGTTTGGGGCAGATGTGGCCCTTTTGCTTCCTCTCAGGCATAACATGTGGGTGCTCAAACGCTGCAGGGCTGACTCCTATCTGAAAGGTCAGCAGGGTTTTTCCCATCCCTCTGGAATAAACCATTACCAATAAAAAAACTGTCCCTGAGGTATGGCTCTAAGGGTAATAGCCATGGTGTTGGTGTTGCATTACATTCACAGAAATGACTATATGACCTCCATAAAGATGAGCAGTGAACACCTTCCTTCATACTGTCCCCTGTAACCATTACGAGGCAATTCAGATAGACAATACTGCCTTTGATAAAGACAGATATTGTTAGAAGGACATTCTCTAGATATTTTCACTATGCGAAGAGCAACTTCCATAATGCACTCATTAAAACTCAGTAATTAAACTGAATGTATTGTTAGACTGACAATATTTTTTATTTAAAAGCTCCTCTGTGTTTGCAGCTCACTAGTAGCTATTCTGCCCAACAGGAAATCTGTATGTTTTGAACCAGCCAGCTTTGTGGCTTCCTAAAAATGAAACAGGATTTGTCATGGCATGTCAGCAGCGAAGACAGCTTGTGTTTTCATTTCACAACCTTGCAGATGATGTTAATTTTCATGACAATGATTATAATTAGGGCACATAAATCATAAAAGTAGAACATAAAAATAATATTTAATAATAGACAACCATATTACTGCAATTTTCCCCCTCTGTACCATAAGCAGGTGGCTATGAGGATCAGATGACTGGAACTCTTGTGAACAAACTGTACAGATGGGGAATGACAGGATTTGGAATAAGTGGTTGGTTTGTGGCTGGCAGGCAAATGAATGGGGAAAAACAATGGAAAAGGAAAAGGGGAAAGTCTATTTTGAGATTTATGCTACATCATGTACTAAAGTCTAAATGGAGTAATTTGGACTGCAGTTGCTGCAATGAATCACCTAGATAATGATAAAGAACATTATTGTACATCATGTTCATTCCTTTGTAAAACATATGGAAACAAAATGACAGAGGTAATAAGTGTAGAGCTCTACTGCAACTCAAACGACTTTAAAAAAAAAAAAAAAAAAGGAAACGTGATATTCAGCTAAAGGCAACGCAGGTACTTTCTTGAACCACTGCCTTTTGCTATACTTTGCTACTCTGCACAAGCTGCATAATGTACAAAGATTAAGAAAATAACATTGTGGACCTGCTTCTCGTAAAAGGCCTGCGGCACATCGGAGGAGAACAGCTGTGTACTCACCAGTGGTCTGAAAGAGTTTACAATTGTACAAAGGTTTCAAAAATCCTGAATAAAATAAAAGCCAGGAGACTGACTTTGGTTTTGCAGGAGTCAAGTGAGCAAGACTAGTTGTAGCGTTTTCAAGTCAGAGGTGTTTTATTTCTTCAAAGGGCGAGTCCCATCGAGAGCAGTCAAAGGGGCAATTAAAACGATCAGATCTGTCCTCAGTATTGTAACAGCAGCATGTGATTGCTGTTGTAAGTGCTTGTCAAAAGGCCTCAGAGAGTTTGCGAGAAGAGGCAGTAGAGTACGGAGAGTAGCAGAGAAGGGCTCGTCTTTCATCAGCAAACATAGACCTTTTTGACAATTTGGTAGTGAGAGGTCAAATTGAATCAAAAAGACAAGTCAGAGTTGTGTTTAATCCACCGGTACAATTTTTAGTGGTGCTTGTTGCTGCAGTGAAAGGTGACTGGACATCTATGAACAGGCTTCCAATGTATAAGTGAGCTGTGCGAATGTGGTAGTTGTGGTAGTTGAACCAAATTTCAGATAGTCTCTGCTTACAAGGTCCCAGGCCTCATTCAGGTGAATATTAACTTCACGTATAATTAGAAAATCATCACAATGAGTAACAATGTCTGGAATTCACTCTTCCAAGCCTTCTGAAAAAGATACAATGGCCGTTATAGCTGATTTAATACAAAAAAAACCTCAAAAGAGTTGAAATAAAGTTCACACAACACCACTGCCCAGCAGCATGGACACAGTTATACTATTATTAGGTTATTACAGTTATTAGGCGGAGAAGCTTCATTCACATTAATGCAATCAGTAGAGAAACTAGAAGAGATATCAGTGAAAAGCAGAATATATTGGTAGTGGGAATACCTTAGGAATTTTCTATTGAGTTGTTTTTTTTTATCAAATGCTTTGTGATACACTTCACAAGCATCAGTGGTGGGAATAATAATGACTTATTTGCGTGTACAAATTAAGAGAATTTGTGAGTAATCAAGCAGGTCTTCTTGTCAGTGGCAGAGCTCTCAGCACTGTGAGGTTTTCTTTGACTAGACATAATAAATTCATGAATTTCAAACATGCAGTATCACCAAGGACTGCTAGTTCATTAATGTCAAATGTCCTTCTGAAATCACTCTGACCTGCTGAAAGTGGATGATGGCCTTCATCTCTATTTAGACAGATGTTTAGGTTAAGGAACATCAGTATCAGTATCATAATTTGACAAACACTCTTTTGTTCTTTTTTGTCAGCAGTATTTTTCTTACCTGTTTCACTGGATGTTAACTGTATGTTTTACGCTATTTGTCTTCTACAGTTTTCCACTGAGCCTGTTTCCATTGGCACTTTGGAACGATTAGTTTTTTTTGTTATAAGATCATCTACTGAACATGAAAATCTTATTTTAGTGATATTTTTTCAGCCATTCCACTCGTGTATTTATGAGCACGGATTGAAAGCATGCATAAAATCAGATGGGTATAAACATGTTTATTCACTTCCCACTTCCACCTGAGCTGAGTTTGATGTTTTCTTATTGGAATTTGCAATGTTATATCTACAATCAATGTCAGATTGATGACTAGACTAAGTTATGTAGGCCTATTGGTTAGGTTATAATACAATTATCAATTGTGTAAATTACAATTTCTTATATTTAATTCTTCATTGTTCATTGTTATCTATATAATATCAAAAAACTATCAAAAGACAGATTCAAAAGTCCTGAGAGCCTCAGGCGATGGCTGAAGATTGTCTGAATGAGAATACTCAAACTACACAACTGTGTTTCTGTTGTACACTGTTATATTTCATATATATTTAGAGTTAGCATAGTGAAATCCTTATCAGCGAGGGAACTGAAATCTAGGTAATCGTCTCTCGTCCCCCCTCCCTCCATTGTTCTTTATCATTCTGTGCAGAGGTGGTGCCATTTACATCAGTGCAAGAGAAGCAGTTGTTTACTTCATTGTCGTTTGTGTCTATTGTATCTAAAAGGACCACCTGGTAGCTGGAGTAACGGAGTTAAGCCTTCCAGGGTGCGCCTCATAATTGCCACTGGGGGGCTGGTAAATAACAGCATGCTATTTCACAGGCTCACAGCCTCACAACCGTAATAAGCCACAGTGTTGTTTCCTCTTTTCATCAGAGAAGGTCACAGCTAATTTAGGCCGTTTTGGTGAGAGAGTGAGGTGGTGAACATGTGAGTGGGGAGGGTGGGTGACAAGATGGGTGGAGGTAAGTATTTAGATCTGTTGCCATGGTGGCAGATGGTGTGAAGTGGGGACATAGAGCTGCTCTGGCACTGATAAGTAAAACAAAACAGAGGTGACAACACACAGACACTCATGCACAGATGTGTAACTGCTTCCTGCTCATACACACACATTTTAACAACCAGGTGGCCCCTTAGACCAACCACACTTCTTACTGACTTGTTTGCAGTAATAATAGGATTCAATTTGTCATTTGTGATAAAGTCTTAAAGTAGCAAAATTAGAGCAAAATGAAAGCACCGCCAAACAAATGTTGGGGTTGTACCACGCAAGACATAAAATACCCAGATTGCATCCAACTTTTCTTATTAGCACACAGTAGTATCTGACAAACACCACATTGAATCACGTGCTCATGTCCCTTTGGAGGCTCCATGGGACTCAAACATATCAAATGAATGTGGTGATCTGAATGCTGCATCAGTTCTCTGTACTGTGTCACTGTATTGGGTGGCTTTAGCTCAGCTGGTAAGAAAGTCGACCACACACCACAGGTTCAGTGATTGGATTCCTGGTTGCTCATGGCTGCATGTGTCAAAATGTCTGTGGGCAAGACACATACCCCTAAATTGCTACAGGCAGATCAGGTGAGCTGAGCTGTATGTGTGAATGGGTGAATGAGAAGTAACATAGTAGAGCGCTTTGGATAAAAACTGCTAAATAAGCTCATCATTTACCAGAAGTGTGATAAGTTTGACTCGAATAACTTACAATTTTGAATTTTTTCCCATTAAATATTTTCCTAAATGGGAAAAAATTATGCAATGTCTTTGTACAAATTGCATAAATGGGAATAAATTAAACATTGTAAGTTATTTGAGGAATTTGCTGCAGAAAATATATTTTTAGATAAAGCTCATACTGCCTGAATTTAATGTTTCAACACAGCACAGAACCAAACTCAAAAGTGACTCGAGACATGACACAGGAATTGGAACAGGAATTGTTTATTAATATTTAACCAAAACCTCCTGAACATGTCCAGATACAGGACTCTGGTACCAAAGTCAGGTGCCACTTCAAAGTCCTATAAAAATGTCACTAGATAAAAAATGTGGCAAATGATATAATCTAGAATGTGACTATGTCCCTGAGAACACGAGGAGAAATGCTTGTTGTGGCATATTTTTGAATTCAAATGATTTTCTCTTGTACATGGCTTTTCTCTGAATCTAAATAACAAAATGACAACTCAGTGCTCTGTGTCTCTCTCTGGTTTATCACCCCATTCACAGCATTGTTATTACTTGGTACTGGACAAATCAACCGAGGCAATTACCTGTGAATTGGTTTCATTATGTGTAAAAACAACAGCAGGACAGCTTGAGAATATATTACATTTTCCTTTCAAGGACCACAAGAAAGAAGCTCTGATAGGAGGCAATTTTAAGCATGAGATTTAATATTTCCTTCTCACATGTCTGCATGATACCAAATCTTCTTTTATTTTAGATTATTTTTTTTTATTTGCAATTACCCTAAGATAAAGGCCCTTAGAGCTTCTCCCAGAATACACGGAGAGATAAACAGAAAGACCTCTTTAACAGAGGTTGCAGACAATCGGGTGCAATGAGTGGCACATGGGCATTTGAAGTGAAATGGCATTTTCATTATTGCAGATTTTTTTTTTTCCCTTGTCATCATTTAAAATGCAGTAAACAGTTAAACATTTCTTTGTTTTACATTGCTTTTTATACACTTTTGTATCAAATCTCAAGGATGTCCTATAGTGTGACTGTCTCTTACATAGTCAATGAATTCAAACTTTTATAAAGTAAATAGAAAATCATATTTGCATCCATATATTTCTAAAAGCGTAGGGACTTGATATGTTTTATAACTGAAATATCCTCTAGGTTGACACCATATACACTGTTGAGTCTGATGAGTTGACCTTATTTAGAAAAAGGATGCAAACCAATTCATTACAGTCTGACATGATGATGTTGAATGTTCCCATTTAGCTACTTGTTAGCAACTGTCTTTTAAGAGATAGCATGAGCAGGCCATTTATTGATGCATTTCATGCTGGAGAATAAAATGCGAAAAGCTCTTGACCTTGTGTTAACGACAGATCTCATTTCAGGCTTTTAACCAAAAACCCATTTAAAAAACCCATAGACTTTAGGAAGAAAAGCTGGAAATGTAAAAAAAAAGCAAGCTGCCAACTGGGTTCTACAACTCATTGCTAAGCCACTAGGAATAGAAAGCTTATCAAGCGACGCAAAAGGCTGAGACGTCCTTTGGTGTCAGAAAATGGCCACTTGTCCACTCCACCTGTATTGTCATACTGGAGGACAAACATGCCACACATCAGGACAAGATCTCTTTAAGAAGCATTTCAAACGAGCAAATACATTTTAATAAACTTCTTTTTACAATCACTCAAAATGTATGTGTTGTATAAAGCATTGGGTTGGGATGCAAAAGTCCGTAGGATCGAATCCCACCCCACCAGGTGTGGCCCTGGTTTTTTGCAGAACATTTTTATTTTTATAGGAGATGTGATATTTAAACTTTTTGAAGACAGAATTGAGGGTCAATGGGAGAGAGCAAACGAGGAGATGCTGTTTATAGGGAATTAACAGGGATCCACAGAGAAGGGAAAAGAATAAATACTAATTTCACTTACTAATCTCTATGAAAGGATTTTTTATCAATGTTATGACACTGTAAGACATTTCATTATGCTAATTACAGTAAGGTTTTATGGGGGAAGAATGTATATAATTGACATAGATATTAACTTTATTACTGTTCCATGAATTTTTCAAACAGGTACAGTATCTTGAAGAGAGGCTGAGTGAAGAGTGGAAACATTCAATGTCAACTATTTCCATAAAGAAAGGAGAATGAACTGCAAACGTGAGAGAGAATCCATAAACTATTCAGAACACAACTCCGCAGTGTGCGGAAAGTTTCCAGAAAGAGGCAATGGCTGAATTCAAGATTCAAGATTTAAGATTCAAACAACTTTATTAATCCCTTTTGAAAATTGTGTTGCCTTGTTACAGCTGCTCTCTACTTGAAAAGTAGAAAACAAAGGAAAAAACCTCCACCAAACCAAGACAAGTACAAACTACTGATCAGTAAGTAAGAAAAAAAACCAGGAGTAAACATAAATGAAATGAAAATAATCAATGAAATAAAAACAATACTATTTGTCCCTTTTGACCGTTTATTCCCCCTCCTTTAACAGTTTAATGGTCACTAGGAGGAAGGATCTCCTGTGGTGTGCTGTGGACCACTTGACTGTAATCAGTCTCTGGCTGAAAGTGCTCCTCTGTGCAGCCAGCTCACAGTGGAGTGGATGGAAGGAATTGTCCAGGATTGAGAGGAGTTTGGACACAACATACAGAGGGACCAGCTTCTCCCCCAGAACACAATCAACCCTCCTTATTAGTTTGTTCTGTTACTGTCACTGCCACCTGTCTGTCACCTGGGGTGGCTGTAGCTCAGTTTGTAAGGCAGTTGTCCATGGACCACAGGGTCAGTGGTTCGAGCCCTGGCTACATGTCCAAGTGTCCTTGGGCAAGACACTGAACCCCAAGTTGCTCCCGGTGGGTCAGGTGAGCACCTTGCATGGCAGCCAACACCATCGAATGAAGTGAATGTGAATCAACATTGTAAAGTGCTTTGGATAAAAGTGCCATATAAGCAACCATTTATATTGCTGCCTCAGCAAACCACAGCATAGAAGATGGAGCTGGCTGCCACCTCAAAAAACATCTGCACTATGGTGCTCCAAACGTTGAAGGACCATAGTCTAGAAAAATACTGCCTGCTCTGTGTTTTCCTGTATATTGAAGCTGCATTAACTGACCAGTGCAGTTTATTGTCCAAGTGGATACCCAGGTATTTAGCACTGAAACTACTTCCGACGCCTCTCCTCCTATTGAGAGAGGATTGACAGGAGTCCCAGACTTTCTGAACTCCATTACCAGTTCCTTTGTTTTGTTGATGTTGAGCTGGAGATGATTGTGCTCACAACGGTTAACAAAACTGTCCAGCAATGATCGATAGTCCGTTCCCTCTCCACTCTGGATATTTCCAACAATGGCAGAGTCATCAGAAATCCTGAGGGGGGCAGGACTCTGAGTTGTTCCTGAAGTCAGAGTTATATAGGGGGAAGAGAAAGGGAGATAGGACTGTCCCTTGGGGAGGAAATGTGCTGCAGGTCTCAGAGTCAGACTCACAGTTTTGCAGACGGAAGTACTGGGGTCGGTCAGTGAGGTAGTCCAAAATTCTTGCAACCAAGGCCATGTCAACGAGCATGCTCTTTAATTTCTCCCCCAGCAGGACAGGCTGGAATGTGTTAAATTACCTGCAGGAACTGCTTTCTCAAGCAGTGTTACGCCTTCAATCCCCCCACAATGTGGAAAGACTTCCCCATCACCAAAGGCCACACAAACAAGATGGAAGAACTACGAAGGTTGAAAACTGAAGAATGAAAAATAATGTATCTTGAATAAGAAGAAACATGCAACACCTTATTCATAATAGGGTAAAAATGCAAGTCACTGAGAAGAAATGAAAAGTAGTAACCTTTTTCTCAAGGGATAAAAACAGACTTCTGGCTGGAAAAAAAGGAGTCTGATCAAGAGCAGCAACATATGGTCACAAAATCTCTACAAAACATAGACTCCTCCAGTGGTAAACACTCAATGTCTCACAGACAGTTGGTGGGATATAAGTCTTTTGATCTCAGAGAGGCTAAAGCAATTGACTGTAACACATGTGATGGTTATTAGCACGAGAATATGCAGCTTCTCACTGATAGCATGGAATACAGGGGCATAATTAAGACACAGAGCTTGTCGTTACTGCTCAGCGGCTTTACATGCAAAGCTCAAAACAAAAAAAAAAACGCACAGATAGGGATTGTGTTATGTTGAAAGACAGCTGCCCTAACACAACCCCCTTAACGCTGCAAGATGGGAACAGTGGCAAAGGGATGATTAGTGACCATTGCTGACTAAATCCTCAAGAGCTGAATCACACAGTGCGTCGTAAGCTCGTTTAATTGTGCAACAAGCAGAAACAATAGGGCTAATGCACCTTCATCAATGAGAAACTGTACAGGTAGTTTACTAAAAAGTTGTCAAATGAGAAAAAGAAATGAGGAAACTGTGGTTTGCATGTGAGCGGAGAATATGGCATTGATGATTTGTGTCCTTTCAATTAAACATTAGTGTAATTGCAGTGGAGGCAGATGTTTACAGTTAAGTGGAGCCTATGAAGAGTTGAAGATCTGTGGAGAACTTCTTAAAGCTCAGTAGTAGAGCTGATGCAAGTTGATTTAATGCCAAACAATATTACAAAGAGTAGCACTAATTATTGACATTCAGAGCCCTGAGCATCTTTTGTTCAACTAAATCTTGTAACTGAATGTATTGGCCCTGTCTGAGCCCAGTGTTTCATTCTGAGCCTCTAACACAGTATGATTTACTGTGAATGTACTGTATCATACCCACGAAAACTGTGGCATTCCTGTTCAACTTTACAGTGGTTAAAGGAGTGAAATCAATTTTGAGCTTGACAATGAATTCATAAACCATGGAAAAAGACTCCTACACCTTCTCTTCCCTGAAGAAATCAGAGCAGGGTCTTAAAAAAAATAAAGCGAACAATAACACATTCCTTATCTTTACTGCCAGTGGGAAGAAACTGTAAAGAATAATGGAAAGTGAAGGAATATAATTAGGTAAGAAAAAGGAATGAAATACCTACATACAGCGCACAGACACACACACGCACGCACGCACGCACACACACACACACACATAGACATTTTGGTACACAGAATAAAAGAGAGGCAGAAACATTTCAGGGAAGTGAATATAAATGGGAGAGATCGGATGGAAAACAATGACAACTGAAAGAAAAATGGGAAGCTTGGAAAAAACAAATATACGAAAAAAAAAAACAAATGTGTGGGAAACAATAAGGAGGTGGGAGAGCAAGTTGGACCGCTCACCACTTAGGTACAGTTTAATTTAGTGTTATTGTGTAGTTCAGCCAGCTTAGCAATTTGATCCAATGAGCTCTTGGCAAACAAGCTGCAGCACAGAGAAGCTTTTTCCAACTGAGTTTTGGGATAATTATATGTAGATTTCCTTTGGCTGGCAGGAGATGTAATTACAAATGCTGACACATATGGGAAGGTATTCCCTCGTGGAACCAAAAAAACAAAAAAAAAACAAACTCCAAGACGTGCAGTTATTGCAGGTGGACCCATTAGAGCTACACAGGAAAACCGTTTTTAGATCAACAAAGTTGAAAGTTCTTTCTGTTTCCCCTACTTCATGTTCTATTAGCATTTATCTTAAAGTTGCCGCTCTCTGCCGCACAAATTGCAAACGCACACTGAAACACAAGCGACAGAGAGACAGACACACACTGGCACGAGCAGCCAAACACACTGACAAACACAGGTGTTTACAGTATGTGGCAGTGTGTGCTGTTCTGAAGCACCTCACACTGTGTGTTCCCTGGCAGGAGAGGTGTTGAGCCCCCCTATTGTTCAGCTCAGCAGTGTGAGAACACACTCCACAGGACTCAGGGCCTACTTTCATAACCCACTTCAAAAGCCACTAGGATACATATCTCTGTCTATATCCCCTCCCAGAACTCTTTTAACACCCCGCCAGCTTCCTACCTGCTTCTCGTCACACAACTCGATCTTCGCGTGCCTGCATCAACCGTGCGATCCCTCCACCTATTGTCTACGTCTCTTCCCCTTTGCCCAGAGAAAGAGGGAGCCTTATCTTGTGCTGTCACTGGTAAACAAAGCAGTGTGGGATTTGCTGAAGAAGAACAATGCTGAGAATTATCCCAGGTATAGCGAATACATTTCCCCATGACCACAGTGGCACGATAGGGAAAGATTATGTTGACACCAAGGAGGATTTTTGCACAGTTGTAAATCATAGGAAAAATAAAATGCTGTGCGAGTACTTCCCACTGCTTTCATAAGAGCCCTCACTCATGCTTGCACACTCCGTTCTGCGGCTCAGCCAAAATCCATTAAACACTCTGCTTACCTGATTGCTTGAGAGGCAGACCCTGCACAGTGATATTGGAGTTAATTGGACTCATTTGCATGGTGCTGGGTTGCAGAGTCTGTTTGTTCTCAGTCGAGTGAAACATTGAGTTCTTGAACTCTATTTGTCTGCAGAACCTCACTGCTGCAACAGAGTTATCTATACACAAAGTGCAGTGGATGATTCTTAATGTAAACGGGAGGAGAAGTTGGTGGAAGAGTAGACGTCATAACAGTCTGTTTGCAAAGCTCCTGTTGCTTTTGTTTGGCTTTCTGCTGCTAGTGGTCGACCCGCCACCTAAATTCAGTCGTTTTTGAAAAAAATAGCTCTTTGATTCCTGATGGAACAAAAGCAGCACTTTTATTTTCAGCCAGAGATTATTAATAATTAATGTGACAGCTGAATGACTCATATTCAGCAAATTTTATCATCTGTTGCTAGTTGACTAATTTTAGGAGATTTGCAGGCAGCCTCAGTTTGAGGGACTTTGTAATTTTCCTAGATGACTCATTTAAAAAAAGATAAGTCTCTTAAAGGGTTTATAAATATGAATGTGATGGCTACATAAAGTACATTTGTTTTATTAATTTCTTATGCTATGGGTTTTATTTTTGGACAGGCAAAATAAAGCAACTAGATTTAACAGTTTTTTATACAGTACCATTACTGCTGACAGTAGATCTTACTCTTATTGGCCCTTCTAAATTCAAACATAATCATGGCAGTCCAAAAAAGCAGAATACATTTTAAATGATGAGAGCAGAATACTTGGTAAGTTTTGTGGGTCATGATGTGTATGTGTGTGCTGTATGTGTATTTTCATATTCACTAGATTGGAACAATTTAAAGCAACAAAGTGTGCAGAGGTAAATGCAGTCTATCAACCTTTTAAAAAGAATAAAGCCTACGAAAGCCTTTATCAGTGGAGTCTGAGCACAGTCCTAACCGGACCAGAGGCATCAGCAAGCCAGCGGGGACCCAGAGGCAGGGTGTGTTAGTGATGGATCACATTGGGGAAGGGAGAAAGAGAGACACAGCCGACGGCCTGATGCCATCGGGCCATCCTGATGGTCTGAAACGGCTGATCTAAAGGAGCGATAAAAGAAAAGCAGACCGTGTGTGTGTGTGTCCTAATGGGATCCTGATTCTGCACTATCACAGAGCCTTCGTGTCCCTGCAGCAGTCCTGATAGGGAACACCAGCAGATCAATCGATGGCAATGCCTCATTTCCCTTTTACTTTGCTTCCTTCTTCCAGGCTGTCCCAAAGTTCTGCTGTGACAGTAACTGGGTGTAAAATAGCTTAAGTGCAATGAAAGGCGATATACTAAACGTTTGTCTGTGGCAGCGTGTCATCTCCCAGATGATCGGTTTTATTTTGAAAAATGGTTTGAGCACAATGTGAAGTTGGCTGAATGAAACAAATTCTGATAATATTATTGATTACTTCATATATTGGACATACTTTTGAAGCTATTTCTGACAAAAACAGAATTCCCTTTCTACTATAGTTATGGATGCCAAATATAAAGTCAGCATACTGTCTTTTAACTGAATTGGTATTTGGTTATAATGCAGCAGAAAATATAAAACTGAATTTCTTAACACTACTTCAACAACAGTATCATTTAACGCTAGCAAAACATTTGCATTGGACTCTCTCTCATCCAAAGAACAAAGCATATTGTAATGAAATATTCAGGGAATGTTAAATGAGAACTGATGGGATCTTAAAATATGCAAAAGTAAAAATTTGGGCTGCAGGCTAAATTATCACAAAGCATAACCAATCTATTTCAAAGGTGACACATTTCAGATAGAGGAGGCCCTATCGAGTGACTCCATCCACGTTCTGTTGCGTAACTTCAGATGTTTGAAAAAGGGTGCCCAGGAAGAGGGTCTATTCCAAGGTCCTATAAGTTCTTTTCTGTGCATAAAAGATCAAGAATGAGCCATGAATCCAATCAACCCGCCAGCTGCAGCCTTTCTCTGTGGAGTTTGCACGATCTCCCTGTGCTTGCGTGCGTTTTCTCCGGGTACAACGGTTTCCTCCCACAGTCCAAAGACATGCATGTTAGGTTAACTGGCGACTCTCAACTGCCTGTAGGTGTGAGTGTAGCTATGAGTGGTGTGTGTATTTCTCTCTGTGTTGGCTCTGACATAGACTGTTAATCTGTCCAGGGTCCACTCCACCCCTGCCCAGTAACAGCTATGATAGGCTCCAGCCTCTCGTGAACCATTCCCATTATCAAGGCGTCAGAAAATGCTTTGTGCATTCCTTTTGCTTTACACGCAGACCCTAAAAGTAGCCTTTGGCACCAGTAAGATGCTTTCAGCCAAGTAGAATGAAAACCACAGCGACATTATTTGACATCCAAGCCACTGATGTACAAGCTAAAGCGAAGAACTCATAGGGAGGTAGTTGGGATGGTTGGTAACACAACAAGACGCAGGATTTTCCCACAAGAGACTAGAATTTGACTCCAGTGCAGCACGTTTTGTGTTTTAATGACGCTGCACACTGAACATATGTAACATAGTAAGGAAGTACATGTGTAATGTTTTCACTCTATGTAGATATTTAATGGGATTTTCTGTATTTCATATTTTTACTTAACCTTATCCGGATGTTTTTGTGCCTAAATTTTGTGTGATGAAATTGTGTTGTGAGTTTTAGGTTTTATATATACATATATATATATATATATATATATATATATATATATAGAGAGAGAGAGAGAGAGAGAGAGAGAGAGAGAGAGAGAGAGAGAGAAACACACTTCAGGATTTATCTCTGGAATGAGATGTTCAATCTGCAAAGACAGGGCACATAAAGCTTGCTCAGCTAATATTTATTTATTTTAACTTGAACTTATTTTGCCTTTGTACAGAATATTTTGTGGACTGTTTATTGGCTCCTTCTGGACCTTTGTGGAGCCCCAGTGACGCCAACTCGCTCTTACTAAAGTTAACACTCTGTCTTTCTCTTTGGAACTGTCTCACTTTTTCGCTTTCCTCCTACTGAAACATAATGTCAGACAAGTAGATTGGATTTTCCACAATTCGTTTCTATCTACACCAGTGGGACCACGTTTTCCCAGGTCATCCATCCATGAGGTGCTGCTTCAGATGGATTCTGCCTCTTCCAGGGCCAATGTCTGTCCCAATTCCCATTATGTGACTCCAAGTCCCACATCAGAATAAAATATTCCTACTGTCTGAAAATAGTTTGCATTCCCAAATGATGATGCCAAATGGCAAATCAGTTTCTTTTCTTGCTCGCAAAAAAAAAAAGGGTTGAGGAGAAGCTGGTAGAGTTCCCTGTTGATGCATCTATATGTTTTGGAAAGTCTGCAAATTAATAAATTGGAGGACAAATTTTAATTGGAATATATTTTCTGTTGTCGCAAAATGCTGTACACGCAGTTATTTGAGGGGGAGGGGGCTGTCCTTGTACAGGACAAATGAGCTAAAGGACATGGTGGTTTAGGTTGACTTGACTGGTTCGCTCACATGCTGTGTGTTTGTGCTGTTTCTTCACGGTCAGAATCAGAGAAGCTGCATTTTTTTCTTTGACCTCACCGGGTTTTGTTTAGCATGCCTCTACGTCTGTGAGTGCCTGGGGACTGGGAGGCACATTTGTAGCGAGCTGGTGTGAAGACAAAGCCTTGCGAGTGTGAAGACACGTTTGGTGAGCCTAAGCTTCACAGACATGCACATACAGCAAATATGAAAACACATGCATAACTAGGTAGCTGCAAACTATGGTCTCTTACACATAGACACACAAGCAGGGAGGGCTGAGGCCGGTGTCTTGGTCTTTCTGGTAAAGTACGGAGACATCTGCATGTACAAGATGAGGTGAGACAATACGATCAGTGCTGTGGCAAGAGAGGGCAGCTTAAAGCTAATGGCATGTGATGCCCACCTGCTAGTTTAAATCTGTTGAAGCCATCTGCTTTGCCTTGCTAGTTTAAATGTTCTCACTCTAACTACAACAAACACCCTAAAAGAAACTGGGTATACAATAAGTATATATATCAGGAGTTTAGAGCTTTGAGGTAAATCTCCTGGGATCCTACAGCTCACTGGAGCACGTAGCCCTCGATTCACAGCGACTGAAGAGATTTGCCACTGCTAAGTCCAAGAGGTGAGACATGCCAGTCCAAGTCAGATTAATGACTCTATATTTCATAAATGCTGTTTTGCATTTGCGAAAGGTCATGTGCCAGGGCACGGAAATCATTCGGTTATTTGCAGAAGGCCTTTTCCTTTCAAATGACATTAATGTGCTGGACAAGAGTGAATAACAGTGAATAATTACCTCACTCTAAAGCATCATTTAAAATTCAAGTTAACATGCTCCAAATCTTATCATATCATACTATCTTATGACAATATGGAGAGGTACTGTTGACACCTCCCATATAGTTGGGCTCACAGAAAGTTTTTAAGCTCTTCTACACAATCTGTGAATTCTGCAGATTTGTGCTTGGTTAGTAAGTTTTGCAGTATTCTTATTTATTGTAATCGGATAATGACTAGTGCCTAAAGGGCTCTGCCAAGCGCAGTGGAGTGCAGGGGGATGGAGAGCTGGGCTGAGGAAAATGGATTCTTCATTTCTTACATCATACAGTCTTTCTCAAATGCTTATCTGATGTCCACTTGATCGCCTGCGAACGCTCACACGTTCCTACAAAACAACCTTCAGATCTCCTGTTGTCCTTGACTCTCTTGGCAGATCCATGATTCGCACATTTGACAAAGAGGGAACATTAAAAAAACACCATAACCATCTCCCTACCCCCAGTCTGTGCTTCAATTCCTAACGAGTTTGCCAGCAGATCTGCTAGACTTTCTCCGACACGCCTCGCACAACTTATGGTGTTCAATAGAAGTCCTCAAAGAATCTCTGACTCCTTCATGAAGGTTTTGGAATCGAAACACCAAGGGGGAAGGACGTTTATGAGCAGGAGCCATAAATTTTTCTTCATGGTTGCTCTGGGTAGCATTTATTAAGATAAAAGACCCTCCGGCTAGTGCATATGGTAAAAACAAGGGCTTAGGATTCTTGGGAGCATAACAAGTAAATGTATATGCCTCCTTCAGTTTGGACCTCCTGAATTACTACTTACAAAAGCATTGATGCATACATAATTTCTTCTCATAACTTCAGAGTTGTTGACATACACGGCTTTTCATCCAACTTTTCTTGTAAGTCACTGCATGATGTAAAAGAACATCCCTGAGGCAGGATATTTCTTTTCTTTTTTTTTTTTTTTAGCCAGGGACTCGGTTACAAGGCCCTGGATTCTTAAAGATGCTTCGTGAACATCTGTGCACTGCACAGTCAATTTGAGATAAGACCCACACAGGGGAAGTTAATTAGCAATATGGATCAGGACTAATGAATACATAACGTCTATCTTGAGATGTAAAAGCACTGGCTGTGTCTATTAAATACAACTTTTATTTGAGCCCCCGTCTTAAAACGTACATGTATGCAGTTTTACTTGATAATTACACACATTTCCTGGATCTCATTTCTATAGTACAAATCATCTCTGGCTGTGCGTATTCACGTTGCAGCCTCACAGACGTTAGTACCATGGTTGACTCAAATTACACACTGATTTCTTTTATTTATTATTTCTTTTTTTCAGGGTGATGGGAAGTAATTTGCTGTAATGCGTTATCAGGGTGTTTTGAAAGAGTCATTTCATCTCGCTGTGCTGGTCCCGTTCTCTGTGGGGGAGCCTAGCTGTTCCTGTTCCTTTTCACTAACTGCTGAACCCCAAAGATGCTGCTGAAGCTCAATGAGACTCAACAACCCTTTCCTCTACCCCTCTTCATAATTTTCCCTTTTCCTTCCCCTCACTATAGCCTTTTTCTTATTCTGCATATGTCTCATCCTCACCGTCTCTCAACCACATTCACATAAACACAGTCCGGAGAAAGTCAAACTAAAAGGCACAGATTTCGCTTAATGAAAGGGATAATGATGAGAATTTAAATGAATTAAGAGAAAAACTGGGGCTGTAAACGAACTCAGATTAATGTCAGTCACTGTGCTGATTTTGTCTGATTGCTCATCATGAGCTTAATTCTTTCCAGCAGGTGTTTGCAGCTTCAAAGTCAAGGTTTAAAGGAGAACAATGGCATCAGCTACTATTATAATTACAGTTTCAGTGGCCAAATAAGTGATCAGTGTAACCACCCACTCTCTGTCCATATTTGTTTTAATAAGCAGTTTGATGCTACACCATTGCAGGCATTTAGCTCATTCTGTTCAGCAACAGCTGTGTCCCAAACATGATATTCCTAGTAACCATTGTTTAGCTGTACAATAATAAGTATTCTTTTTTGCCAGATGGACAGATAGTTATTATTTTGGAAATGAAAGACTTACAGTTGTTTTGTTGGCTCCGGTTTTGCCAAAGCTGTTGCAGAAAAGTTAATAAATATTCATTGGGATGGGTCACAACTTTGATAATTTGGTAAAATTTTAAAAAATAAATATTTTACACATTAACAGATTCATTTCCATGACAACTGAACAAATGCCCTCCCCTCATATGGAAAGTACCACCAAAACATAGTATGATCCTTTAACCAGTGGACTTATAGTCCATCAGGTAACTCAGCTTCTGACTTTACTTACCCAGAGGTAGCAGAAGCATGAATAAGAGTGCAAACTGAAAACGTACTTCTACTACTACTACAGAAATACCACTTCAAATTGTTTGAAGTATTAAGTACTAGCTTTAAAATGGACATTAGGAAAACTAAGTATTAAGTATGTATTAATCAGATTTGTTTGACTAACCTTCAAAGGTGAAATATATTGCAAAGAAAATGTGCTGTATTTCAGTACTGAATCTGCGACTGCTGGTCCATTGGGCCACCTCCTCAGGCACAACTGCTCATCCATATTAATACATCATGATATATTTGTTCTTTATATGTTTTATTCCGAATGTAGATTTGTAAAAAGTAACTTGTAACTTGAGCCTTCAAATAAATGCAGTGGAGTAAAAAGTTCAAAGCCTTCCTCTGAATTGCAATGGACCAAAAGCAACTTAAGTACTAAAACTGTTCCAAAAGTGTACACAAGTATAACACTTTAGTCAATATATTTGGAGCTAGTTACATAAAATACAAACTGTACAATCATTTTCCAAAACATTTCATACGATATGAAAAAAATGCCTACAATATCTACTGATTATTCTAACTGATTTCTTCCACATGGTGACAGAAGGAACAAGCTGTGACTATAATGTGTTTTCTTTAATTTATAAAACATATGGCTGACTTGTTTGCATACAGTTGCTTGTGTCAAGCAATGAAAAAAAAGACAAAAACAGCATACTGTGTATTTTGATGTACAGTATAGTTCTTTGTTGCCGGCAAAAGCATTTCTATGTGCAGATTGTACCCAGGTTGAAATTAGAATGAACAGAAAGTTTAGGATCCTGCATGTGTCTTTTAGACAATAAACCAAAGGAATCCAAACATGTCAGTACGGTTCTTTTTAATTCTGCAATGTCTTCTCCAATGTACATGCACTTCATGTCCTAAGGTCATAAAAGATGCTGCTGTCGCTCTTGTGTGGAAAAAAAAAAAAAGGAGGCTAGAAGGGACTTATCTCGTCTGCTTTAAAAGCCTCCCAATGAATGCCAAATGTGACTTGAAGGAGCTTCTCCATACATATAGAGTAGGCTGGTACATGTGTTTAGGCTGGTCTGTTCTTTGCTCTCCTGTGGCTGGGCACCATTATCATCTTTTATGTCCCTCTCGGCTGATAGCTATTGTCTATGATGGCCTTGATGAACCGCGCGTAATACATTTTTTAATGTATTGTATGCCTGACTAGATTGTTAAAGGTGATATTACAACATTGTTTTGAAGTTTCATTTTCCCTATAAAGCTTGTATGGTTCCTTAGTGTTGTAGATTACAATTTTAAGGTTGACGGTTTTTATGTTGATTCGTTGCTTTATAACTTGGTGCATTGTTGAACCTCTGTGAAAAACTGACAACGGGATCAAGAGCTGATTTTCCTTTGTCGCCGAGACAAATAAGCATGTCAGTGACAATAGGGGCAAAAAAGATATGACCTTCATCAAACAAGGGTAGACTATGAACTGAATTCAGCTCCTCTCATGACTAATGAAAACATTTTTTGGAATAATATTTGGTGACACTGAACAGTGACATGCAACCCACCAACAATGACTTGGTACAAAAGTGAATCAAAAAGCTCTCTGCTCTGCTTTGACCTCTCTGCTGGTGCTAAGACCGTGTAGAACAGGTTTGATTGCGATTGGCAGCTTTGCTCATTCATAGCTATAAAAGCCTCGTTTTCTAAAGGATGATGAGACATAACATCTTATAATTTGACGTACCATAATCAGGGCAAAGTGTAAGTGAAACAGACACTGTGAATTCTGACAAACCTGCAGCTAAAATCTAAATCAATTCTTCTGTAGCAGATGGTTCTTTAATATGCTTTTTATATGTTGTTGCTGTTAGTGTTGCTTGTAATGTACATTTTTTGCTCATGTTGTATTACAATCAAGACTGCTGACATCTACATTGTGTGCCGGCTTTACACACACTCAAATTGTTTATAATTTTCAATTTTTCACAGCATGGACATGTTGACACTTTTCTGCTTCTTATAAGATGTAATAACTGCATCAAGTAATTCTTCTACATCTTTTTGCATATTTACTCCCACTTTATATGACCTCTTGCATATGTTTGTGTTAGATCAACGGGAAAATGTGTAGTTTAGAATTTGAGACAAAGTAAATACAGTATTATAGTCTGTAAACTCATAAGCTGTATATTTTAACTGGAAATTTGACTAACTGAGCTTGCAGTTATTTTAAAAAACACACATAAACAGACACACACACGCACATGGACGAACACTCACATTGACTGGGACATATGTACATTAAGCACAGGGCTTGAACTGCTTCTCCTACACTATGTGGACACACACACACACACACACTCACACACAACTGGGTGTTGCCCAATGCAATCACCAATCTTCTGCCATTAGCTGCTGAGCATTTCCACGGGGTCACTGGGGGTTTCTTCTCAGCTCAAGGACAACTCCGCAGCAGTTGCAGAGGGAGCAATGAGCCCTTTTCATTTATTTTCTCCACCCGAACTGGCAACCTTTCAGTCACCAGCCCATTCCATATCCTCCAGGCTTCCCAGGTCTGACTTCATCGTGTTCACCAGCGCTTCACTTTACACTTACAGCTATGTGCAGCCACAGTGCAGTCACGACCCGCTGTGGCGGCTGAGCAGCTCCACTGAAGCATTTAGGGGTTAATTGCTCTTTTCAAGGACATCTTAACCGAAGCTGCTCTTTAAGTCTGCAGCTGTGTCAGACTGTGTCTTTGACATAATTACTGATAATAACTTAGAGAAAAGTAGCAAGCAGCATGACTAAAAACCTCATGTGACAACTGACTGAGATGAAAATCAGGAATGAGAAAGTAGATAATTTACTTCAATTTCAACAATCCCAAAATATCCATTTTAGTTCTAAAAACCTGCATGAGGTCTGTCTGTTGTCACATTTCTATTGTATCACTTTTCTTCTATAATACTAATAGGCAAAGAAATGAATAATAACAAACTGACTAAATAACTGGCGTGGGCGATGTGATGAGCTCATGTACAATATTCCCATACAAAAAGCCTGCCTACACACAGCAGTCTCAGCGATGCAGAAGGCTCAGCATCATCCTTCTTTTTATCTCTCCATCTGCACGTATACTAACGTATAACTTATACTTAACATATATTTGCATACATATCCACACGCACTGATTTCTCTAAGTAATGGACCATTAAGCCTGTCCACGTAAAGCTGTAACATGCCCGAACATGACAAAGACTACCACTGTAATGCTCCATCACTCATATCAACGTCTCATTTGGGCCTGTAGAAACCCCATTATGTCTGGCCATTTCTTTCATTTACACAGAAAGATATATGAGCGTTTCTGTGGGTCATTATGCATGGAGCTTAACAGGGGATATGTAGAGATAAGGCGCTTCTAACAATGGCAATGGACAATGGCAACAAGCTTAACTAATAAACTACATAGAAGAGCTGGATGAGATCTTCAGCTGTGTACTGCTGCAAATGCGGGAATAAATTAACTGGTATCTGCTTATAATGAGAACCTTATCTTGTTATAACAAGATAACGTTCTCATTATAACATGTAACATATTTTCTCCTATTATCAATATTTAACTTTACTACACAACATAAGTTTGCATGATGACAAAAATATTTCACATGTTAATATATAATTGGGAGGAAACACGGGATGCTTCTGCTATTGTTGAGCACATTAGTGTCAAGCACAGACCCGCTCTGTAAATATTATACGGGGATGTACTGCACTCAGTTGATGCAGCCATTTATTCTGAGTTAATTCCAATGAGAAAATGTTGGACAGTCATTGTACACTAAGCTACATTCTTAATGTGCCTCCCAACAAGGCCACACAAAACCCTCACTGCTCACTAAAACTCCTAAATTACAGAGCACCTTCCAATCCCACAATCAGACTCTGTTGATCAGAGACTACAAGGTCTTTTTGTTGTGCTCGGATCTTTTTCCTCCACCAACAACTTTTTTGTTATAGAGTAAATAAACAGTGGCACTGGCAACAACCTGCTGCAACAGCAATTTGACTTAACAGTAAAACAACCTAACAAAATCTCACTTATGGCTTGTTGGTTACAAAAGCCATTACATAAGTGAATGGATGTGCATATACTCTCTCAGCGTACTCAGAAGAGCCTTTGAAAAAGACTATGTACCATGCTACTTCATTTGGCTTGAGCAACTCTAAGTGGGACTATTTCTTATAGCTGAAAAAGGCCAGACATAACACTAATGATGTTCCTGCTGAAGTGCCCATTGTCTCATGTAGAGAGCCATCAGACACACGACCATGCAAATGACACAAATGAAAGAAATGCAGCGATTGAAGTAATTAACTACACTTCTCCTGTCCCGCTGTTACCCATCAGTGTATGCTGTGAAAATAGCAGGTTATTTTTTTCTGTAAAAAAAAAATAGTAACATTAATAACTCCTTTATTTCACCGTCAGCTATGAAAGCTAGAGAGGATGTGATTAGCTTAGCACAAACACTGGCAGACATCTCACCCTAGTAAAAACTCAGCACTACAAGAGAAAAATCCACACATTACCTATTGAAGATTTGTGAAGAAAATGTTGTATTTGTATTTGACACATGGGAGACTACTACAGAAGAAGTTTTGCAGATGTGACGTGCAAGAATTCTGGTAAAGATCGATGTGCAGACACAATAGTGCCAAAGCTTGTGAACCCGCTGACTGCACACACATTACACTCAGTTATGGGTTTGTTAGGAAATGTTGCAAAACCTAACCTTCTCTCAAATTAAAGCTTGACATCTGGTTATGTTGTGTAGAGTCAGATACACACAAGTCTCACACACATATTCTATGACTTTGGAATGACAACCTCAGCAAACCAATTGCCGATATTTTTTTTTCTCTTCTTTTATTATGTTGCTCTCTTTTTTTTTTTTTTTAATTGACCTCTGCTGCACAACAGTTAAAAACTTGCCTCTCAGATTTCTCCCGGAACTTTTATTCTGCCAGTAAAAAATAAACTTGGGATGAGCAGTGTGCTGGAAAGACGGAGGATTTGCTAAAAGATGCTATTGATCTCTTTATTCCTGAAATAATTTGTATGGCTTGGCAACCACAGCATCATCCCTTATCAACGTCTGCCAAAAGCCAGGCAATGGCCTCCAGGGTGTAAGAGCTCTGAGAAATAATGGTTCACATCACTAGCAAGAATGGCAGAAGAGGGGAAATAAAAAAAGGAGAGATGGGAGAGGTGGAGCAGGAGGGGAAGGAGGTGGCATGAGAGGTGGATGATGAAAACAGAAAGATTGAGTAAAACTTTTGACACAGAAAACATTTTAGCAGACAATACATAAGAACTGAATATAAGGAAAAGTTGATGATGTGTTCCCAGCTATAGAAATACAGTGTCAGGAAAAAAATAGGTGGGTTCGTTCAATAAAGACATAAGAGATCATGACTTTTTTTTTTTAATCAGCCTAGAAATCTTTTGTTTGTTTGTACTTGTAATTTGATGGCAGCAACACATCTCAAAACAGGTGAAAGAGGGTGATATTTACTAATGAGTTGCATCCCCTCTTCTTTTAACAACTGTCTGCAAATATTTTAGGAGAGGAATGTTGTCCCATTTTTGTCGGATGCAGATTTCTAGCTGCTCAGCAGTCTTGGGCCTTTGTTGCTGGATTTTTCAGTTTTTCATTCACTATTGGTGAAAGGTCTGGACTGCAGGCAGGTCAGTTCAGCACCCGGACTCTTGCTCTGAACCCTTGCTGTTGTGACAGATGCAGCACGTGGTTTGGCGTTGTCTTGCTGAAATATGCACAACCTTCCCTAACATAGAAGTTGTCTGGATGGGAGCATATGTTGCTCTATGTACTTCTCAGCATTGATGGTGTCTTTCCAGATGTGTAAGCTGCCCACACCATAGGCACTAATGCCCCCCCCCCCCCCCCCCCCCCCCCCCCCCCATACCATCAGAGATGCAGGGTTTTGAGCTGTTTGCTTTGTCCGAAGGTTAAAGACAACCACCAACCAGAGAAACAAAATAAAAGTCCGGGGCAGAAAGTGATTGAGAGTGTCTGGCCATGACAGAACCAACCCTACATACAGCTTATATTATTCAACGTATTTACATGTGAAGGTAAACTGATGTTAGTTAAAACCATTTCCCTAAAGCTCAATTACTGCGTGGTAAAAACCATTATTCTGTTTTTTTTGTTTTGTTTTGTTTTACGAAGGCTAATGCAAATCATGTTTATCAGTATTTGTAAAAGGATCTGTGAATAGAGCATAACAGCCAGCCTCTGAAAACAACATGAGAGTGAGCATGGAAGATGGAGCATTTGGAGGCAGATGAAATAACACATGGCCCCTCTGTGCAGTACATCACAGACAGCCAGGCCGCCTTCAACATTCCTGTCTCACCAAACGTTTACATCCCCATATCAGCATTCCTGAGGTGAAAAGTTGTGCATAAATCACCTTATCTTTGAAGTCTATTCTCCTGATTCATTGTGGTTTAACAGCCTTGAGTCCACCTGTGTCTACTCAGGTAGAAGACAGGGGAAGAGGATGGGAGTTTCTTTTCACTGCAGATGTTGCAAATGTCACTATGTTTTGGTAATAAGTGAATAATGTGACAGGGTTCAAACAAGTTCAGATCTTTAAATTAGCATATACAGCAGAATATGTGCCAGTATATGACAATATTAGTAGCATCATATCAGCAGTAACCATGGAGCTAAAAAGCCCAAACAATGGCAACATTGTGAGCTGAGACTTATTAGCACCCTGTAAAATAACGATCCGTGACAGTAGCCTTGGAGCAACTGTAGTAGGATAGTGATCCATCATCCACCAGATGTCACAAACCACTGTGAGGTAGGATTTGAAATAATGTGCACACGTGCTAAAGGAAGTTCAAGTTGCGGCTGCTTTTTGATGGCGCCTTGCTTCTTCACTTTGGAAACAGTAGTTTGCCAGACATAATGTAGAGAAGCACTGACAAGAAATTATGACAAGAAGGAAAAGTACTATTAAAAGTACATGCATGTGTACACTGTGTGTGGGAGCAAATGTGCATGTAGCTGAGAGGGTGTGTCACCAATGTACTGCAGTTTGCAGCTCATTATGAGGCCCCGCCTAAACACAGTGACCTTTGTGTGGTTCTGTTAAATTGACTTTTGAAATTGACTTTTGTTAAAGGGCAGTGCTCCTCAGCTAAATGTCACCGCGGGTTTGTCCGTCTTGTCGTCCCTCGTTGAGCATGAGCAGTCTTTCCATCTGCTAACTCTTCCATGTGGTTTGACAAAAAAAAAATCCCTCTGGAGGAATGTATGGTGTCTCAGACTGTGGCACAGTACAGTGGCAAAATGTAAGAAAGCAGCAAAAGTATATTTGACGTACAGTCGCTAAATCAGGGAAACACTACATGTGCGCATGTGTGAATATCTGTATGTTAACTTACTATGGTCAACATTATTACTGAAACTGTTATACGTGTGTGCAGGGTGGTGATTTGATGATGATCATGATAAATCTTACTTTTTCCCAGGTGGTGGCATGTGAGACAGACTTCCACAAATTAAGGAGCATAGAAAGAGAAGACATGAAAAGAAAGACGTTTTCAAAGGTATCTATGAACTGAAACTTTCAGAATCCAAAATGTAACTAAAAATATCAAGACTATCAAGTCCTCCACATGCTGGAAGACAGTGACTCTTAAGTCCCTACAAGACACATGCTGTGTCTCATTTAATGGGCCGCATCCCTGGAAAGCTGCCTTTGAAGACCCGTAGCGTCACACCTTTGCCACGCATCCGACTGGGGACAGCTGGGGACATGAATAAAGAATGATCCGGAGACCAGCCTGTCGCATTTGGCATCTCGTCGGCCGCTATAAAGACACTTGAGACTGCATCACTTAAAGGATCCTGATCCTGTATTGGCACACGGCTACATTGTTTCATTAGCACAGACATGCACTTGGTTCGCTGGGTATCTGACAGTAGAGAAACAAATTGTTATGGCACCAAACCACAATTACCAGAACATAGCACATGAATATACATGTATCTGTGGTTTGCATTTTCACATCAATGATCAAAAATCATCTCTCATCTGACTGTCACCATCCTCATCCCCATCATAAACTCAGTAATGAGTTACTTCACTTATACAAATAGTCTGAACTTCTATAGCACTTTTACATCAGTGTGTTCTACAACGTCGTGTCTCATTCACACACAATGAACCACGGATCTAAACGACCCCACAATTAGAAATGGCAATAAAATGCCATAAAGCCACTCTTCTTTCTTCAATTTACCAATGTGGAGGACCACGTGAGCCTAGTGTGATTCCAAGAGTGGCAATAGAAATGATCGACTCATGCTCCTTGATTTGCAGTATATTCCTGTGTGTCGTTTTACCCATTTTCTGCCTGAATAAACAAATATGCCTGCTGGAACCACTGACAAGAACATGTGGTAGCTCTTTGTGCCAAGTGGAAAAAAATTAAAGAAATGAATACCACAGTGTGCCACAGCAGAAATAAGTGATGATTTGGCCACAAGTCCAACGTTGGAGTCAACACAATAAGCTGAAAGATGCTAAAATGCTGTTTTTAAAGTCTCTCTCTGCCAGGTGAAAAAAAGAACATTGGCTTTAAAGTACTTTTCTTTTTATAGTTCACATTATATGTCAAAATATGGGAATGCAGATGGTGCCCTACTGGGTATAGGGAACCTAGTCCACACTGAAATTAATATTCAATCATACCTCCTCTAAAGCTCTGGGAAATCATTCAGAAAACCATCCCAGTTATGCCTCTGCGCAGGCAGTGAATTGCAGAGCAGGAAGACCGATGGCTGAGGAGCAGAGCCGCCCTACACTACACAAAGAGGCAAGACAGAAATAATCCAGAAATCGTTCCAGTCCACCATCTTGAAGGACATCTCCACTCTGTTATTACTGTTGGGAGGAGCAAGGAGGCTGCCTGAAGGAGACATGAGCAAAGATACGAAAGAACATCTTTCACAGAAGTCGTTTATTGGACTGAGACATCCCCCTTTGCTGGAAATCTGTTAGTGACTGGATGTGCAGCCGATTGGACTGATCTGAAACTACATCACAACAGTTTTATATCGAAATAAAAAATTTACTCAACTCATGTGTAATTCCACCACCAGATTTTATTTGATATTGCATCTATATTTATTTAACGTCCCTTTGCTTAAGATGCTGAATCATTTCTACAAGCTATGAGAAATCCTCATTATTTCATGGATACACAATGAAAGCGGAATATCAATAAAGGTAAACCTTATTAACCCATATCCATGTACTAAATAAAGGTTGTTAATGCATGTTTAGAGCCTAATCAAACTGTTTATTTAAGGGGAAATATGCTGAGTTATTTCAGACTCGCTTTTTTTTTTGTTTGGATCCCCACACTGATGAGTTGGTAGTTATTTTTATTTGGACAGTACATCTCAATATCTGTCAAAATATAAACTCCACTGCAAACAAAGCTCTTAACACCTGCCGTCTAACAGCTGGACCATCATCTCTTCAGATCACTGGTCAGAGGAAAAGACATCTCATTTCTCTGAAAACAGGTTTCCTCGATTGTTGACTCATGTGATCCTTTGTGAGTGCACCAAATACATCACTATGCTGAGAAGTTAAAGATCTTAAAGCCATATAGTGCCTCATCTCATGCACAACTCTCTCTCTCTTTCTTTCTCTGTCTAAAACACACACATACACACACACACACACACACACACACACACACACACACACACACACTGCCATTAGCAGTAACTGGTCTATCAGACAGAACAAACACTCCCACTTGTAACATTTAAGAAGCCACATCGCACATCGCAGCAGGTGTCTGTGTGTGAATACTTACACAGAGATGGGTGTGGGAAAACATGCACTCAGCCAACAACTGCGAGTAATTCGAACAGTAAGGTATATGTTTCAAGGTGCTGTGAAATGGAAAAAACCTTGCTCTTAAAATGGCTTTGTTAAAACAGAACAAAAGAAAACAACTTTTGCTTTAGTAGTGCTCACTTTTTGCAGTTCTTAACAGAATGTCCAGACAGGTGCACACACACACACACAAACACAGAGACACATCGTTCTCCTGACAATTCCATTATAAAGCTGTACACTGCATAGGAGAAACATTTGTCCTTTTCATGCTCTGTGAATACCTATGTCCCAGTGTGTGTGTGTGTGTGTGTGTGTGTGTGCATAGAGACATTTCTGTGTGCATTTATACATGTACATGTGCATGAGGCCGAAGTGGCTGCAGGTTGGAGCTGATCCATTAGTATCCGGTTCAGAGGGTATATTGCTTTCTTGCGCCTCATACATCTCTCCTCATACACGGGATGCATCAGGGGGTTTACCACAAAAGGGCACACACCCACCCACACGTACACAGCGATACAGCTCTCTGCTATCAAGTGTGGCAGTCAAACTGCAGAGCCACCATCTCTATTCCTCTTTCACTTCTGCTCGGACACTGCAGAGCTTCGGCTCCCCTGTCCGATCGATAATATGACAAATTGACAAAAACGGCTGTGATAAGGATGAATAGCCATGGATCCTCTTTTCTGTACTCCTTACAAGTGAACTGAAAGTGGATATTAAGGTTATATAGGGAGCTGGAACACTCTTACTCTGCCACAACACTGGACAGAAAAAACAAAGTTGTTTTAGTTTAGGAGTGTTGAGCTGCTGTAAAACAAGTGAGCTGGGCGTCATCATTCCTCACGGCTCAAAAAAAAATCAGGAACGTGTAGATTCAGTAGTCTTTGTTGTCTCTTTGTGTGCCAAACTTCACCACTTCTGCATCCGGCAGCCACAAATGCTCACAAACATTTCCAGTAAGGGATAAAAATCCGGTTAGAGTGCTAGCTGTGGTTTTTTCCCCCCCCCCACACATCCATCCGGCTGTCTGTCTTCTCCATTATGATTTCAGGCATCTCCGCTGCTGCCAACCAATTTGTCCTTTCCTCTAGCTTCTCCTAGTGTGCTGTCTCTCTTCTTCCCTCTTGTTCTAATGTCTTCATATCTGTCCATCATTCTGTCTCTTCTGCCAAATATTAGCCTGTCTCACATGCTTATGTACAGGCTGTCAAAGAGATGAAGTGCTTGCTTGTCTGACACTTCATTTCTGATTCATTTAATGTTGATTCAGTCCTAAGATAAAGCATTCAGAAAAATGTCCTTATTGGTTTGATAGGTGGAGAGTGTAAGTGTAAGACTATTCATAAGTGAGTTTTATAGAAAGATACTGTAGAATTGCATGTAATTTAATTATTGTTTTACTAGCAAACAATGAATCAAATGAAAATGAAATGTGAAAATGAAATCTAATGTTGGACAGTATTGTTCATCAATAAATATAATTAACTCTATAGATTCAATGCTAAATTGAAATAGTGTACACAAGGAAGCCAAGTATTTAAGTACTGCATATAGCAATATTGCACATAATTAAAGTCTAACAGCAGATAGATAGATAGTAAAATATAGGAAAAAGCACTTGTGACCAATCCAGGACGGAAAAATAGGAAAAAAACTACAAAACCACAGAAAACGAAAGTCCTGTTTTGTATTAGCACTAATATGTCCACAGTCCACCCTCTGATTGCCGGTTGAAGCCCGGCACCTGACCCGAGGCCACTGCTGACCTGGCAAAACCCAGCACACACCCAAAAGCTATCCCTGTAGTTGATCGGTCAGACCATGAGCTTCTCCTCCACCCGTGTGGAAAGGGCATTTGTGTTGGTGGCTAAAGAAAAAACCTCAGCATACTACACAGCAACTTGAGACCGAATGAGTCAACAGGACAGACAGGTGAACATGTAAGGGCGCAGGAGGAGGGAGGAGAGCAGCCCACAGAGAAGGTGAGGCAGCATCGGATCGACAGAGTGCTGCAGTGGAGAGAATAAGAGGCAGCTATGGTATGACAGTGCCCACTTAAGGCTGCCTGACAGGAGAAATCATCCACACTGTCAGTCTGTGGGAGTCAGCTCAGGCTACTGGGAATGAAGGAAGTGGAAAAGGTGTGTGTGTGTGGTTAGGGTTGAAGTGTGATGACCGTATGAAAGGGGAGTGCCTGTGGTTATAGAAAGTTTGTCTGTGTTTTCATTTAATAAATTTCTTAGTGTTTTCCTAAAACATCTGCCGCTGACATCAAACTGCTTTTCAATTACTGACTTATTTGGGCCACGACATAGCTGCTTTCTCAAACTGGATAAGTCTGACACAATGTCAGGTATCAAATATTTTCTTCATATCCAACCCAGCTAGGTAAACACTTAAACTGTTTAGGATATGAGATAGACAGGAAATTGTCTAGCTCTGATTAAAGTGTCTGGTATTACTCTTACAAATAGTTAAAAGCACTCATTATGAGCACAAAATTGCTCTGCACAGCTTTCATACGTATATTCTATCTGTGGTAAAGAGTTTCCAGTTGCTTTGGTTATACTGCACTTATTTAAAATAGCTTGTTCTAGGCTCCGAGAACAAGCTTGAAATTGAATTCGAGAGATGGAATACATGGATGGTGTTGATGCTCACTACTGCCTTTGCCCTCTCGTGCTTTATCAGTCCTTAGTTTTTTTGTGTTTGTATGGCAGCATGTGACAAGCTTTAGAGATTGAAAACTTTAAAAATAAAATATAAATGTTTAAATATAATTTTCATATTTAAAAAAAAAACATAATAAAAACAAAATAAGATACCTAAAAAAAAGATAAAAATTCATTTTTGTGTCCGCCAAACCTTTCCGTGAAAAAATGAATGTGAATGTTTTATTTTGCAACTGGAAATATTTCTTGTACAAAGTGTAACCTCAAATTGAAAATGATGTTGCAAACTGGGTTTAATTAGTTAAAGTACCTTGCGATTACGCACATTTTCTGAGAAATATAATCATTTTGGTAAAATGTGTCAAAGTATCGACCGATGGGCATGACATGTGAATGGACGAATGACAGGATACTTTTCCATTGCCATTGCCAGAGCTGACGTGTCAACCACAAATTTGCCCTTGGTTTTCTTTTAATCGTAATAAATGCCATGTGCACATGGATTTGATAAAATGGTGCAATTGTAATAGTGTCAGCGGTGAACTTATAATTCATTAAATTCGAGCGTGGAATAAGGAGAGAGCTCAGACTGCACTGTGCTTTTACCCCAGCACCATCTCCACCTTCCTTGTGCTTCAGAGTTTTTGCCTGAAAGAACCCAAGAGGAAGGCCGTCCTAGATGAATGACATGAGACATTATACAAGCTAACTGTGAACATGGAGAGGCATTCTAAAAAGACAGCTCTAATTCAATATTAAAGTAATCCATCTGGCCCACGTCACTGAATGCAGATGGCAATCAGGACCAGAAACAACCTTGATCCCAAAGACAGACGAACACTGACTCTCATTACTCAGTCTCAATCTCCCTCTTGCTACGTCTCTTTGACTTTACTCTGACACTTTGGATGTGTCTGGCCTTCTGATTGGCTTCTGATTGTTTCATTCTTGATGTTTCTTATATGTGCTATTCATTGGCTGCAATAATCTACATTGTAAAAGAAATAATGAGTATTTCCCGTCACAACCGAGCTCAACAGTATGTGACAAAGCCAAGATTAAAGCCTCTGCTTCTTTTTCTACCACTGAATATTTCAGCTGAGAGGAGTTTAACATTTTAGAAAAGAAGCTAACAGGATGATCAAGACCGTGTGGCTCAGCATGAAGTAAAACTGCACCTGCTCCAATCTGGCTTGCATCCACCTCAAGTGTGAAGGGCTGATCCAAACGGGGAGCGAGCAAAACTGGACTGGAACATAATAAAGCTTTCACATCTGGATGACAAGAGTCTGACCAGACAAAGTTTGATTTTGCAGCAAGCAAGTCTGTTAGCAGAGCTACGACAGTGGAAAAATGTCGGCAAAACCAACAATAATAACCGTAAGACTTTTGCAGGGAATTAACTTTAGTGTCAGTAAGAGACACAAATCCATCTGAAAACCACAATATTTTTCAGGACCAGATTTAATTGTATGATGCCGTTTCTTTAAACTTTTAGACATTTTTCTAATTGGTGATTTTCTAATAGGTTTTAGACTTTTAGCAACTGCATGATTCCCTTTGTTTTGCAACACAGGACAGTCTGTCTTCCAATGTCCCACATGATGGCAATAATTACACTCTTGACGAGAAGCATGATTCGTCTTGGTTTGTCCCAGGCTGATAAGATTTAGGTGAATTACCTGCAGTTTTATAACTGGCATTAGTACCAAATCTCTCCTTATGTGCCTGCATACACTCATCTGCAAGAGTAACAGCTGCAGGGGCAGTTCTCACTCCACGCTTAATAATTCTCCTGGTCTAATGAGGTCCAGACGATACTCCTCCAACTACATTTTTTTCCTTTTGCTTTATCCTTTTCTTTTCAATACCCAATTTATCTCTTTCCATTTGCAGCAATAAAAGCTCCTTTTGTTGCTCAAAGTTCAAAGCTACTAAAGGAGAAGCCACAGGCTCCATGGTACGTTCACCTGAACTCTGCAATTTAACAGGCAAAATACTCCTTTCCACTAAAATAGCCTTCAACACACCTTTAATTCCATCCTTCAATCGTTTTTCTCGAATATCAACATTATAATGCTCAACACGCTTCAAAAGTTGCTCACTTGTAAAACTTTTTGACAATTCCTCAGATGGGGACTGAACAAAACTTGTAACATTCGCCATCACAGGACAGTGTGGATCCCCCCCCCCCCAAAAAACAAAAACAAATTAGAGCTAACTACCTTCCCATGAAACGTATTAATCTCACCCTAGTCTTCATGCAGCTACTTATGGTGGGTACTTATTCACTACAACCCAATAGAGTGAGAAAGGCAACTGCAAAAACAGCGACCCCTTCAAGTCTATGGACGTGCCCCCGACACAACTGCTCCCACTGTTTTCACCACAGCACAACAAAAATGTCTGAACAAATCCCAAATGGGAATTGTTCCTACATCCTACAAGAGAGGCTCCAATTCTCACATGTGCACTCAAGCAACACTGTCACCATGGCTCATATTTGAAATCCAAACGGCCTCAAATTATAAGACAGCATCAAGGCAAAATCTGCACCACTGAACGAGTTGAATTACTAACTCAGCACCCAAACCAAACCTACATTCATCCAAACGATCCTTATCGCAAGCAACGAGCAAAACTCCACTCCCTGCAGCCTTCCAGAACTAGTACTGCCCAAACCAAATTACAGTAACTCAAGTTGTACCTAGGTAAACAAAATCACTAAATATCCAAAAAGCAAACGCAAAGATTTACTAGAAAATAGTGACAAAAATAGAAAAATAGAGTACTAGCACAAACAACTCACAAAGTACTTTTAAATGAAGTATTAAAAGACTTACCAACAAACAATTGTGGTAAAATAGTGAGGAGGCCGTCAAAGAGTATTTCATGCTTGAACAGAAAGCCAGGCTAATTTACTGCATTTTCATCACTGTTCCAACTTCTGTAACATAATTAGGTGTCGCTGCTTAAATGAAAATTATTTCAAACATTTCTCTTCCAGATTTCAAAATCCTCATGTTGCAAAGGCTGCAGATATCAATGGCACAGAGGGGAGCGCTGAGTTTGATGTTGACGCAGTGCAAATGGTGCTGGATTCGGTGTAGCTGCAGTATTGACTCTACAAGGCAAATCCCGAGTTATACACTGCAGCACAAGACTTGTCAACTAGTTGATTTCTTCAACTTGTGGGGAAAAGCAGATCTGGCTAAACAAATATAGGACTTGGGGTTTTGATTTTCCATTCACTGAGTCTATTTCTTCCTGCTTTCTTGTCTCTCTGCTCTTTCATCAGCCAACCCTAGCTCATGTTGCTTCTATTTTCCAACCTCCCCCCCCCTTTGCCTATTTTTTCCTCCAGTGTCCTTTTCTGTCCTCATGTTTACATCCGTCCCAGCCCCTTGTTGTCACACCCTCCTGCCTGCTTTGTTTCCAAACCCCCCTCCCTTTCACTGCCTCTGTAATCAGAGCTGTGACTGAGCAGTGTTTACACGGTCCTCCCAGGGGCCTGGCAGTGTGGCACATTCACTTTACAGCTGCTCACCTGGCCTCACCCTCCATCCCATCTCTTTGCTTTGGTCCAACTGCAGAACAAGTGAAAGCAAAACATCCCCCATGCCTTCCCTCACATCATCTCTACGCCTCCCCCCTCAACGTCTCCCACCCCTGCTGTGCTCCTCCATTGATGGCAGACCTGCAGGAGGCCGTCTTATCTTTCCACTCAAATGGAGCCCTGTCACTCTGAGCATCTTGGCTGCACAGCAGAAGTTGGTTAGACTGTCAGACTGGAACATGGTCATTTAACAGTGACTAGGAGCACCGACCTGCTGCACACAGAAAGACATGATTAAATTGCAGAGGCTGCAGCTGCCGTCGTTTGAAAAATGAATCAGAACAGCACAGACCTTTCCCACAGGAGACTGGAGATTGAGTCCACTGTGAAACTACTGCTATAGCTGTTTTTGTGTCACTGTCACGTGATGTAAAGGACGCAGTGATTTTTAAGGCAAACTATGATGTTTCCCAACCAATTTAGGTTATCACCTAAACCTAGCCCGGATGTCTCTGTGCCTAAACCCAATCAAACTGCAATCTTTACACAGTTATAATTTAGTGGTTTTACCGTGTGGATAAAAACAGTACATTTTCAACAGGTGCCTGCCTCGCTACACGGGGACAATCAACGGTCAATGGTTCTATTGGTCACATGAAAGGCTGAGGACAAATGAACCATATGGGTGCTAAGATTGAAAGAGTTACTGAATAATGTGGATGCAAACTGGAAAAGATTCAAACACTACTGATGATGTAATAATGTTTTTTTTTTTTTGAGAATCAAATATGTGTTTAAATGAGACGAGCAAAGATGTTTGCAAAAAGGAAAAACTGCCGAATGCTAAAGCTCGCTCTGTTTTCCCTCAGAGCTCCAAACACCAAACTGTGTTTGAGTGTTACACCAGAGTAAAGTTTTTTTTTTTGACATGTCTATTTGTGTGAGCATCAGATGAGCTGATTGGCACTGGAGCTGACTGATTGCTCTTGAGGGAAGGTGGTAATTTCTCTGTCATATTGTGACTGATTATAGCTCTGAAATATGTCAGTGTTCCAACTCCATCAGAAGTTTTTGACAGCAAGCTTTGATGTGCGTTCGACACAGGCAGACAGACAGACAGACAGACAGACAGACAGATAGCTATCTAGCACCCACTCCATGGGAAGTAACACAGCTGTGTTTGACTGTGTTGACTACAGATGCCTGTACTGTATGTTCCAAATTGTCACGAAATATTGTGTTACTCAAAGGATGACAGTGCTTCTCCCGTTATCACAGCTTGCCTGCTTGAAACTGTCAGAGCATTTTACAAAACATGTGTTGCGGAGGTAATTGAAGACTGGACAGACTGCTGGAGAGAATATCTCACTCACAAATCTCATACAGAGATAAAAAAATCTACAAAATCCAGGAAAACAAACTCCAGAACAGACGATGTAGAAGATCGTGCTGCCCTTATGTAAGCGCATATGTACAGGAAAGTTTTCCTAGAAAAAAAGAAAACCTAAGTGTCTGCAGATATCAAACTACCTTTACAATTTTTGCCTGGAGGCTGCCAGAACAGCATAACAGCAGACATTTTATGTAGGAGCACTTTATAAACCAATGTTCCACTGGGGACGTGTAACATGAAAACTGAGTCACATCCTTTGCTTTTGGGCACAATACTTAGCAAGTCATTTTATTTCAGAGGCTACACTAATAAATTCAGTTTATGGAAACTGAAGCTCACATTGTAGGTGTATATAGACTCACTAGAAAATGTGTTTTATCAGAAGTTTGCAGCTTGTCTCTTCACTGCCTCACAGATAAAATATTTTGATCCTATAGCCTAATAATTTAATACTGCAGTTCTTTTAAAGATATTACTTCAGACTTAAATAGGTCAGTTTTTTCATTGGTTTCCACTGGGTAAAGTTGTGTTAATGACCATGGGTATTCTCTCATTTTCGGGGGCCAGGCTGAAAGAAAATGAATCCCATCATCACACTGAATATGAATAAGAAGCTAAGGGTCAAAGTGTAGCATGGCTATTATCATACTGCTCATTATCACTAACACGGTTCATTCAGTTCAGGTTTCTTGGCCTCAGCAGAACGAGGGAGAAGCAGTGGAGTACTATGTTATGTTTTAGTGCAGGGAAAGATGTGGGAGGTAGGGAATGTGACACGGATGGCTGGGAATTCTGGAAAGATGTTGTGGAGAAAGTTTTAACCCAGCGCATATTTATTGTAGCTTTTTCCCCTTGTTAGCACAGACTTCAAGGAAGACGTGAGAGACGGCCTTCCCACGGTGAGAAATCAACGCTTTTCAGCGGAGGAAGAAAGTATGTGGAGGGGTCGCCGGGGTCAGATTCCTCCACGGTGTGCAATTCTGTTCCATCTGTGTGTCTAACACCAATCCTTGTGGGGTATAGCATCAATACTCTCTTTTATGTCGGGAGACAGCGATCAATGGATGTCTTTTTCCCCGAACGGAAGCACTCCATATTCAGCGGTTGATTTCACGGCTGGATATCCGACACACCACTTAATGGATGTGTGTGCGCGTGGGCTTGGGGTTTGTGTGTATGAGTGTGTGGTTCGTTGTAGAGTTGCAGCGTCGTAATTCAAGGTGAACAATCAACATACAGTAGGTTTATTGAATGCAACAAGAGCAGCCAAAAACATTACAACATTCAGCTCACACAAGTCCAGTTCATTACTGGTAGTTTGTCGCTTGTTAGTCATCTTTAAATGACAATTGTATTTAGGGCAGAATAAAATCATCTTAATTTGGATTTAGTTATGTAGTAAAAGGCTATGACACAAGCCAAATAAAACTGAATACATGCATAAATAACAGTGATGCTAAGTTATTTAACATAGAGTGAGAGATAAAGCTTTATATATATATGTGTCTTTTTTTTAAAACTATAGTTCATATAATCAGTCAAAACTGAATTAAGTCTTTTGTTCATCTTTTTATAAGTCAACTCCTTTGTGTCCTTCACCACATTTTTGCTACCTAGACTGTGAAAGTGAAACACACTGAGCACATACACTATACAGCTAATGTGAATTATACATTTTTTCAACAAACACTAGCATAGCACCACTGTTTAAATTTTCACTAAAGCATTTCCAGCTGGCAGGCTAATGCCAAACTTCAGCTCAGCCAAAGTTTACTCAGAAGTTCACAGACACCACGCTTATATCTTTACAATACTTTCTTCATCTTCAAGCATATATTTTTTTGTCTTAATCAATATATCAAAGGCAATGCTCTGGACATGCATGAATGCACCCATCTCATTATGAAATGTGCATAAATTGGAAATTAAATTGGAATTAATTTGCAAATGAGGTGGGAAAGCCGTCTACACTCCCGACTGATAGAAGAATTGAGTTGCTCAAAAGAGATGAAAGTTAATCCAGCAGACTTTTGAGGCGTAATAAAACTGAATGCATGATATGTTTGAATTGATTATTGTGTTTTTGAGCATGCCTGCAGGGGTAAATAATTGAAAATTCTGTTTCTTCTTAACACCTACTGTTTTTCTTTTCATGCTGAGAGAGCAGCTAGGATTCGGTTGGAATCCATACCTGGTTAGCTGAGAACCGTAAGCTTCCTTCTCACCTGCAATATAGTCTGTAAATGTTCAGGCAATGTTATTTCCTGAATTTCCATGTGAGAAACTGTGGAAACTGAATAGCCCACAAACTGGTGAAATATCTGGAAATATTCCATCATGCCCCAGTGGGAAAAAAATTTCCAGGTAACATGAAAAAGATTGCATCACTCTTGTGTATGATAGCCAGCCATATGTGTGCGAACCTTCCCAGGATGATTGGCTGAGGCGATGCTGCAGGCTGCATGTAGCAGAGTGGGAATAAACTCTAACAAATTTACAGTATCTCTCTAGGTCAACATTTTTAAAATACAATTTCTTACACAGCAAAGCCGATTTTTGAAGGAACTTGTGCAGGAAAATTCAATAGACCTAACCCTCTTTTTAGCTTACTGTGCAGAGAAGTGTCTGCCACACTAAATGTGCAAGGTCTTGTGCTTTATTGTCCAAACATGAGCATTTTAGAGAGAATGTGGTAAACTTTTAGTTTTTGTTCCCGCCATAAAATGAATAGATCAGCAATTTAGCAAGAGACCAGAATGACCAGTGAAACCAGTGAAGAAGGACAAAGCAAGAGCCTTGGTGAAGACAAACAGTGTACAGTGCATCCCACAGTGTACACATACAAAGTGACTGGAGCTTATGTACACACACACACAAAAACACACACAGTATCTATGAAGGGGAATGGAACCATGAAACAGGTTGTGTGAAGGAGACTCAGGCTCAACCCTATGCATAGCAAATCAGATCCAGCTGGGACTGAGAGTCATCAACATAAATAACAGATTAACTTCTTCTTTACAGACCTTATCTTCCCCTGTGCACTAAATGAATCACAGCAATTCAGACAGCGTACTTTTTTAAGATGAGGCCTGGGTGGAACACACTCGCTGTAAGAGTCTAGTTATGTGTGCTGCTGAAACCTCATAAGGACAGTCTTGCTAAGCTAATAAACATCCGTGGATTTCCTTTCCTCCATTTGCCTTGCAGTCATAGCTCTGATTACTACTCTGTGAAACAAATTGAATCACAAAATAAGAGGTTTGCAGGTGTTACAGCCCTAAAATGGTAGTTACCTCAAATGAAGTTATATGAGATGTTTACATCACTTCACATGGTGAATCTGCTTGATTTGTCCACAGATGGCCACAAGGCTTTGAGGAGGCAATTTGAGCTACAGTATTTAACCAGACCCACTTCAGTGTCTGTCTGGCTTTAGATGTAATCTTTGAAAAACAAATGTTGTGTTAAAGCATTTCAGGGATTCGTACCATTGGGCCAGCCAGCTTAATAATCTGCTACCTTAGGTGTTACAAATGGTAGAACATAAATCGCTTCTCGACCTTTGAAAAAATGGTTTCTGCTAGGCAGCGTGTAATTGAAGCCAACGGTGGCTGATGGCACCCAGATCAGTATTACTCACTAGAACAGACCTCCACAGCTGAGGGAGCGATTCGGCCCCAACGCTGTCTGTCAGCGCTGTGATATACACTCGAAGAGAAAGAGAGAGAGAGAGAGAGAGAGAGGGAGGAGGGGGGGGAGGTTGCAGGAATGGGAGGGGAGTTTGGATTTGATGGGTACATGCTGCTCAAACAATGAACGGCCGCTGGGCATGTGTGTGCCTGTGTGCAAGAAAGAGAGAGACAGAGAGAGAGAGACAGAGAGAGAGAGACAGAGGGAAACTGTTCACAGAGAGCAATAGCAAAAGCGTGCAGCCTTTGAGGGATTGACTTTTATTTGTGGCATGATGTCACGTTTTCAAGCGTCACACCAGCAGATCTTTGTGTGCCCTGAGCTTTTCTCGTCCATGTTCCTCTAACATGCAAATGGACCTTTCTGTTTTCTTGCCTAATGGAGAGAGGTCTCAAGATAGGGTAGAGGCATTGTTTGTTTGTCTTTACACAATGACATTTCTGCTCATATCTGGGCCTGCAGCAAAGTAGCAATTTAAACAGACATTTCTGTCTCTCAGACAAACCCATTCCTCCTCATAAGCTTAAAATACGATGATGTCAGGCGGGTTTTTACACCTGTTTTACTTTACTGTAGATTTAATTTTCAATACACAATATTGCCCCTTTTGGCCATTAGGTTTGTATAATAATTGCTGTTTTTGCATATTTATTAAAAATCCAAAACTAAAATCTCTTGTTTAGGAACATATTCAGAGCAATGATACCTGTTGGCTTTATTTCTTTTTCAGATCCTAAAATGTTAGTGAGTCAACCTGTGGCTAACTGAGTTGGTTCAGACCTACGTTAGACAGGCACACACCTGTGAATACAGTCTATGGTCCCACAGCTCGCAGTGTGTGTCTCACACAATTCATTTCAACTCATTCAGCCATTTTCCATTTGTCTTGCAACTCCACTAACTCTGGCTTCAGTCACATTGTGAAGTTTTCTTTGCTGACCAGGTTAATCTGCAGCCGAACCTTTCTGGGCAATAACTCGATACAGTATCTGTTGACTACCAATTGCTTCTCATCACCTGGTAATACTCTCCTTAATGTGAAGAATGCTGGTGCCAGGATTATGTTATGAGGAGCTGCACAGCAGCAGCAACAACAGCCCAGTACAGTACAAGAAAACCTGCTCCGGAGGACAAGTGACTTGGAACCAGGCAACAATTTACCTTTCAGCACGACAATGACCCGAAGCACGCTGTCTCTTATTGTCCTCCAATAGCCGAGCCAAAGCTTACACTGAAGACACATAAAACATCAGAGAAATAATAAAAGAAGACGTATTAAACTGGCCAAATCCAGATGGCTCAGGAGGTGGCACAGATTGTCCAGTAGTTCAATCCCCACTGCCTCCGGTTCAGATGTTAACGTGTCCCTGAGCAAGACAATGAACCTATATCTGCTCCTGTGTGTGCATTTCACCTGAAAATTGCTTTGGATGAAAGCCTCTGCCAAATGACAAAAAAAACACACAGCACTGACAAAAGAAAACAAGTCACATATTTTAATATTTCCTTAGACCCCCCTCAACAGGTTTTTACCTATTTGTTTGGTTAAATCCAGGTGGTGACTTCTTTTGCAAGGGACTTGTTAAAAGTCCTAAATTAAAACATTAAATTCTTAGGTATATTAATAATTCAAGTGGGATGTCAAACCTTGCTACTGTGAGAACTTGCTACAGTAAACTTACCAGGAACAATAACAGACAAGTATTAGCATGAGCTTCTAATGTGACTTCTAACCCGAACCAACTTATATGATACTGAATCCATGTGTAGGTTTCTCTAAACATTCCTCAACGCAATCATTCAAAATACTAAATTCAGGGACATGCATGAACAGGGTCAGTCTGACTCAGAGTGGAATTTTGGTCCAGCTGTTTCATCAAAATGTTAAATGTTATTACATGTAGAGCTGCTCAGGTGTTAATTTACTCAGAACATCAATGCAGTATGTTATACAATATAGCCAACATAAAAATATTTTTTGTTTTTTCTCATGTTTTCACCTACACATATTAGCATATCTCACCTTTCAGATTTTTTAGCTAAGCGTTTCTAGTTGTGCATCACTCAACGTGCAACATGCAGCACGTGTTGTAGTATGACAATACCTGTCACTGCAAATCGTATCCACTGGTTTCTCAAAATGCGTCTTTCCTGCATTAAATAGCTGAAAGTTTTGTCACCAATAGAACTGAGAAATGTGATCAAATCAACAAAAACAATGAAAGCTACCACCTTGTTTTGAGTGTAACACCCTGTCTACATACAGACATAGCATAAGCACGTTGGCAGAGCAGTAGCTGACGTGAAGTGTGGAGGCATCTGGATTTATCACAATAGGAGGGTTCCTGTTCCAACAGGGGGTGTATGAGACAAACGAATGAAAAACATGTCCTTTATACAGTTGTGAGTCATATATTAATATTTGTAAACCAAAAGCAAGCTATTTGTTAAGCTCACAGTGCAATCTTGTCTCCTAAACAGCTAAACTGCAAATGCAATTCTGTTTTTGTAGTTGTACAGGAAGGCAATGTTTGGGAGGGGGCTTGGTGTCTCAGTGGTAAAGCATTGCGTTGGGACGCAGAAGGCTGCGAGTTTGAATCCCACCCTACCAAGTGTGGCCCCACCCAGCCACCAAGGGCCACCTTGGTCTCGAGCCCAGATAAATATGAGAGGGTTTTGGCCGGAAGAGCATCCAGCGTAAAAACTCATGTCAAATCAACGTGCAGGACACTTCCCACTGTGTTGCCACAGTGGCCCTGAAGGGACAAGCTGAAAGCCGTTGATACAGGAAGTTGTATTTTAGGAGACAGGGTTGCACAGTGACATCACATATGAAGGTCACTGTGAGTCCACAAACCCACCATCTCTAAACCTAATAATAAGCCTAATGAATTTACCAGCAGGGAGAACATGTGAAGTCCCCACGGAAAGGCCGTGGTCAGTTGGGGACGTGAACCCCCAACCTTCTGCCTGTGAGGTGCCGGCGCTAACCACTCCACTTTAAGGGTTTGCTTTCCCTTTTACTATTAAAAGCATGTGAAGTCTTGAGAGAAATTTCTTCTGTTCTGATAAAGATTTCACTGCCTCATTAATATCACTTTAGAGAACAAAGTGATCCTCATTATTGAAACTTTAGACCTTCTAAATAACCATTTTCAGTCTTCTGCTGCACTGTGTGAAATCTTTTGATTATAGTCAGGATTTGCTCAAAAGTAAAACACTAAATGGTGAATAGTGTGAAACTAATTGGCTACAACATGTGTTGTTCTGACTTTACACTCAACTTTAAGATCAAACTCTTGTCCAGCTGCTGCAACAGGCTTTTTTTTTTTTTTTTTTTTTGTCCTTTCGGCTTATCCCGTGAGTTCAGGGTCACCACAGATGATCATTTGTCCGCATGTTGTTTTGGCACGGTTTTTACGCCGGATGCCCTTCCTGACGCAACCTTCCCCAGCAGCTGCTGTACATCATTTAAAAGCAGCATATTTTGCTGTATCCTTTGGTGGATTTATTGGCAGAACTACAGTCATTAATATTGTTATGAGATCTCCTAATCTTTGCACAGCACAGAGCACTTTTTGCAGCAAATTAAAGTCTATCACTGCCATTTGGAGCTGCTATTCTAAGCAGTTTCAAGTTTGCACCTTCAACACACAAAAACTGTTTTAATTTGCTTCCTGTTCTCAAGTTTTTAATCTGTAAATTCTCTGAGGTGCCTCTGCATTTAAATTACAAAGTGATTTAAATATTTCCAGCGCTGTACATCTGTATTAAAGTGATAATTCACTTTTCACCTTCTCACCTGGTAAGAAAAAGAGGTTTGACAAAAGAAGGCTCAAATTATCTTCTACAGCTATGACTATTGATAGACATAGAAAGTGGCACTGCCGTAACTGTATTAATTTCTACCATGCAGTCCAGATGGCAAATCAGAGGCCTCATAATAAAACATTAACTTTAACAACATCACCACAAGCAGCTAAGAGCTTCTGCACTACACCAGTTGGTACATTAACAGCCGTGAATCAAGCAGAGCAGTGTCAGTCCAAACAGAGCATCATTTTAATAGGATCCTAGGGGCCTACATATCAAGGCTGGAGTTCATAGAGGGAAACACCCATTTCTCTAGCAAATAATGAGGTCATGCCATGTATAAAGAGGCAGCTGATGCGGGAAAAAGGACAGTGAGAAATTTCAGGCTCTACTCAACATCAATTTGTTGAAACAGGTCTTGGATTGCAGTTTCTTTCCCTGTGTTTTGTCCCTCCTGCTCCCTTCCTCCTCCTCCTCCTCTTCCTCCTACTGTCTTTAACACATTGTAATTTTGTCGTGTCATCAGTACCAGCAGAGCGTGACACCCCGCTGCTTTTAATCATTCTCAATCAAGAGCGACCATCTCCCTCTCTCTTACTTTCTCTCCCTATCTATTTCACTGTCTCTCTGCCAGCCCCCTCTCTCTGCAGGAGACAGACAAAACGGAGAAGAATGAAACATGTGCGTAACCTTTTCAAGGACGGCAGCGAGGATGGGCAGTCCGACTAGAAAGCACTTTAGGAAAAGAAAACCACTGGTGCGGCTAATACAGAAAAGAAGAAGAGAGGGAAAATTGATGAGGGGGCCTGAAAGCCGACTATGATGACTTCTATATATAGCTGCTCCATGGCGAAGGCCTGCACCGCTAAGACGGCATGCTCTTTCAGCTAAAGGGATTTCACAGAGAAGTGAGTGTGTCAGAGAGTGTGTGCGCACGCATGTATTTGCATGTGGGCATGTGTTTATCAGGACCAGAGATTACACTGAGCACTGCTGCCGACAAGAGGAGAGGATGAGAGGAGGAGAAGGAGGAGAGAGCTGTTTAGCTGCAGGAGCTGTGGCATCCTTAATTACAAAGCAAACAACCACAGGCCTTCTCCCTTACAGGATAAATTTGTATGTATTTCTCTGAAGGGCTATTATTACAAAACTTTTCTACTCAGCAATTTCTAATAATTAAATGTTACAAGGCCCCATTTTTCCTGCCAGCATTGTATAGATTTTTTTTTTTTAGATTGTGTATTGTTCAACAGAGGAGACATCTTTTATTCTTGCAAGGTTGGTTTCTTAAAAAAAAAAAAAAAAAAAAAAAACAAGGCTGCACATTAATCATGCTTTAAATGTTAGGTGGGAAACATTTAGACTAAACTGAATGGTGAGTAATGTTGCTATTATGAAATTACAGACAGTGACTAATAAACACATTTTTAACATGCAGGGAGGTTAATATTCCAGATGGCAACACATTTTATAAGTCATTAATTTTATTAGTGATACAATCATTTATCAGAAAAGACAGATTACAAACAACAGTGGCACAGGTACAAATTCAAACCCACATTAAATTTTTTTACTTAAAGGTTGGTTAAAGTTTATTTCATGAATGAAATGTTTACTATTTCCCCGTGGTTGCTTTAGCTTGCGTATGTCATAATATTAGATATTCTGAGATATGTTTTATTGACTTTCTGTCTAGCAGAGTGGGAAACAACTCTGGAGATGTGAATTATTCAGTCAGCATACTTTAGGAAGAGGAAGTATGTTCTTTCACCAGTACAGCTTGGTAGAAAGTCTGAGATAAATTCTTGCCTGATTTTAAAATTGGAAAATTCATAGGAATGAAAGCAACACACAGACTGTACCAGCTGATAATCGGATGACATAATGGTTCTGGGATCACGGTTTTTGGTTCCGTTGGGATGGTATGTTTTTGGGAAGCCAGAGGGAGGCATGCCTCTTTTATATAGAATTGGCCTTATTATAGACTAATGTTTGCTTTATTTTATACATTTCTTGTGTATGAAAAGATGAAAATAATAAATATATAGTCAGAAGAGTTAAATTATACAATTTTTATAAAAGAGTTACATTATTGAGTGTATGGTCAGGGACCACCTGCATTCCAGGGGGCTACAACCACAGGCTGAAAATTCCTATCTTAAAGGCAGCTTCACTGATTTTGAAATTGCTTTATTTGATTCTAGTTTAGGTAGAACATGTATATAAATGCCATTAGATGTCCCTTTGACTTCCCTATATTAAAATATCTCTCTGCTTCTTTTTAAAAAATGCCTCTGGATGACATTACGTGCAGGAAACGTCAGCTTGTCATCTTGTTGCTCATTCTACGAAGTTTCCGATCATAGTGAAACTTTTCCAGAGACATCATCTGAACTCCTAATAATAATTTAAAAAAAACTCCTCTTGGTGATGTCATCTTTGAGGAGTTTTTCAGCAAGAAGCAGAGAAATATTAAGGAATAATATAAGGAAGTCAGAGGGAAGTTTTCCTTAATGTTTATTTATACATTTACACCCTAAACTAAAGCTATAGAGATAAATTTAAACATTGGTGAAGTCGCCCTTTAAATTCCAAGTATCACTGCTAGTATAAGCCGCATGTTACCTCGTGGTTTCACACAGTTGCCATTTTATCCATCACTTTCTTTCCCTCGTTGTCACAGGTAACACTAGATCTATAACGCTTCCATACAGCTGACCAGACTTGCCATATTAAGACTGACAGCTCCACTCAACACTTCATCCGTGCCAACGTTAGTGGGTTATTGGCTCTGTGTGTCAAGCTTTTTTTTTTTTTCAATAATTTTTCAACCTATTTCAAATGGACCGAATGATACAGACATCCTTCAAACTGACTGGTGAAGTAAAAAAAAGTCTGATTTTTACTTGGACTGTCCCTCTCCTGCATTCTATATAGTGACTTAAAGTAAAGCAACAATCACAACTATGACAACAGAGAGGAACGATGTTCGTGGAATTGGAAATTTATGCACATTCATCAAAAATGTATTCTCTTGAGCACCAAATTAAATATTCACTCTTGCATTACTAGTTGTTCATTTCAAACAAACAGTAACATATTAAAAGCAGTGAGTTGTGAGATAATTGATCTTTGTCTTATCTACATGCATTTAAGAAACCGGGATATTGACAATCTGGGAATACAAGCAGACTAGTATCTGGATTTTAGAAGCATGGCGGACAGATTTTAATTGTTTAGTGACAGAAAATCTTGCTTTCTGACTTTTCCTATTTTTGTTTGTGCTTGTTGACAGCCCAGGGGGAGAGACAAGGAAAAAAGGGGAGACGCACACAAAGCCGATCCACAACCGGAATTGTCTGAATTTAAAAATATCCCCAGGGAAAAGGGACTTATTTCGGCTTCTACAAGGCACTTTGTGTTAGTAAAATTTTTTATAGGACTTTAGGCGAACTTTGTTTTAAAAATAAGGGGGCATCATCCCATTAACGATCTCTCCTTTCATTCTGCCTGTCACTCAGCTGCGTGCTCCTGGCTGCAGCCTTTTGTTACACATATGTGCAATTGGAGAAAGACGATTAGAAACCTGGTTACACGTACAAGCAGGTTCCTAAGCTTTCCCATTCACATTTACACTTAAAAATTGAGGGTTCCTGAGAAAGCCAACCTGGTTACTTAAGCCCCTGTAAACACGTTCACTGGGTAGACTTATTGATCTAATAACTAAAAACTAATAAGAAAAATACAGGTGAAAGATGGCTCAAATTATAAAAAGGTCAAAGAGCAAACAGTTCCTAATAGGTAATGGATTAATGGTGTTCAACAGAAAACAGTTAACTGAGAGGTTAATGAGCTGACAGTGAAGGAAAATTAAACTAATTAGTACTGACACTGTGGAAATAAATTTAGATGATATTGATTAAGGTTTCAGAATAAATGTATGATTAAATTAGAGAATAGAACTCTGGTTCAGTTTGGGACATCAGCCTTCCATAGAGCTTAAAATGTATATATTGAATTATGAAAAAACATTTGTTTTCCTTGTCTAATGGAGACACGTTTTGAGTGAGAATTAGGTTTATGTTCTAATCTTCACATGCTCATAAACTAAATAAGGGAAAGTATTAATAAGAACAATGTCATTGGTAATTTCAAAACCCTTAGTGGTCAAAATCATGTGTAACAAGCACACAAAATATTCATAAGGTTATGATAATAATAAAACGTAGTGTTACAAAATCTAAAGTAGTCCAAAGGTCAATATTATTCAAACACAGATAATTTGCACATATTGCACAAGTGACACCGTGGTTCCACAACACATTTACCACATTTATGACAAATAAAATCTTTGGAATTTTTATGAAATTGTGAGCAGATCAAACTTTTGATCTCTTGCTGTACAGGTTTTATGAAATGTGTACTGGTTCAAAAAGATATCGATACAGATGTTTTTAATTGACGAGGCAAAAGTAATGGTTTACAACTGTTTTGACTCTAACACTTAACATTGTTTTTGCATGACACCAACTTAAATGAATTTCCACCTTGGTGAGAGTGGGCTGCTATTCTTTACAATGCAACGACGGCAGGGTAAATTATTTGCATATGCTTGCCAATGGGCGCCAAGTTTGGGTAGCTCATTTTAATAAGGAAAACATCTCCATTACCTCCCATAGAGTCTGTGAGTAGTGATGGAGGTAAATAAAAGACTCCTGATTGTGAAATAATGAGTACGCCAGTTGCTGCCTGAGAGCCGACTGCTGCTGTCAGCAGGTTTTCAACCACTGTGAAAAGCAGTGGAACGGCAATATAATGGGAGCTATTAAAATTGCTATAGAGATTAGCAACATGCCCACCTACCAAACATGTAGAATGAAGGAGACTGGCAGATCGGAGAGGCATCCACTTGACACATTAGTTCATTATGCTTAGAGATGATGTGATTAAAGCATTAACAAGGTTATATTCTCAGGGCGTTCGCCCACAGAGGTGAATGACAAGGACTTTAAAAAGGGACCTTGATGTGTTCTCATTTAAATAGAAAATGACTTTGTACAAACAGAGTTTATATGATTTAAATTCCAATTAGGCAGTGTGATAGACAACTGCTGGTGTTTAATCACTGTGTAAAAACAAAACCTATATATGGTCACACATATACACACTTTCGGGTCAGTAACTTTCCTAAGTTGTCTCGGGTTTATTTAGTTTCCATCAGTGTAACTTATTTACATTTTTATAGTCCAGGCAGATTTTCCACCACAACCTACTGTATAATTCATGACTAGTCAGAGGTTTGGAAAGCTTCAACAGGACATATAATACCGGCAGCATCAATACGCGAATGCCAAAACCTCCTCTGAACATTTCTGTGCATCCTCCGCTTCAAAATGAACCACCTGTTTATAATACATGTATATACAAATTAATGATGCACAGGAAGCAAAGGAAGCTAGAACTGGGTTAATGACTTTGAGCCTTTCTCAAGGACATGTGCACCACTCACCTGCTGAACAGCACGATGGTCCAACTCATATTTTCCTGTTAAAAGTCAGTCTTAAAGCTTATTGTGCTGAAATTTGCAAATCTATGTACATGTTTGTGCAACTAATATTGCATCTGCATCACATCTGAAATTTTACTATCATATGCTTTAACCGTGAGCTTTGTGTGAACTGAAGACATTCTGCGGGTCTTAACATGTTCTAAGGCCAGTTTGAGGCTTAAGACTGGTTTGTAGGGTTAGTTAGAGCTAGGTTTAGGTCAGGGGCAGGGTAAGGGTTAGGATTAAGCATATAGTTACGCATAAAGGGCAAGTGAATGCATTACGTCAGTGAGTGTCCTCAGAAGTAAAGAGAAACATGACTCTGTGGGGGTGTGTATGCGAGTTCATGGGCGCCAGACCAGAGTTACTGAGAGCAGTTAATGAGAGAGTTGGCAGAGTTATTAGCTGATCGCTGTAAGTCAGTGATCTGTGTGAGAGACAATTAGATTCCACATGTCTTGCACAACCTCTGTGGAGCCAGGAGCTTGGTCTCACAGAATTTCATTAGATTTAAATATGGCTAGAGAAAATAGTAGACAAGATGGATACAAACCCCCTATCATGATGATTGTGCGAATCATACGGTCGAGTGTGAATGTCTTTGTGTGTTTTGTGTGTGTATTAGGAGGATATATGTACATGTACTTGGCTTAATGACAGGTCACTGTCAAATTTGACCATCTGATGTCACAAGAAGTTACTGAAAGAGATAACAATCACAAGACTAATCCTGTCATAGCCTACTGATGGTATATTCTGATGTAGTTTATGAAGAGAAATAGAAAGAAATAAACTTTCCCTTCTATCACATGGGTGCTAATGTTGAAATGTCATTAGCAGGAAAGTAGCTAGGATAACTATTTACTGTAAATCTTTATAATATAAGGAGCACATTTTTACTTTTAAGACAGAGTAATGAAAATAAAATACAAGATCACCTACATGTTGATAATTAGAAGGTAGAAACTTTACCCACTTCATCACGTATCTCTATCCTTGCTATCCCCAGAGTCATGCAGCTCTAAAATTAAGCTCTCACCTGCCATTAACCCCTTGCATCCAGCATAAAGCCAGCTTAGGTTACACGTCGGTTTAGCACAACAGAGCTCAGCTGAGAATGCCAGTTGGAAATTAGACTCTTGCATTGTCTTTCTTTGACATGTACTCTCTGGCAAAGCAAGGCTCGGTCAACTTGTCCTGAAAATTCGGAGGCCACATGCAACTTGACAAGCGAGGCAAATCATTCACAGAGATGGACCTTTCCTGCAGTGAACACTTATCATATAGAAACAAACCTTCTTCCTGGAGTTATGTAACACCGCGGTGAATCAGGGGGATGATGACAAACAGTGCTACGAGCTGTCTCTCTCAGCAACTCTTCGTCTTTGAAACTCATTTTCCCTTGTTTTCTTCTTTTCTTTTTCTATCCCAGCTCTCCCCCTTCTTTCTCTGACACTTCCTTCTGTCTTTTCACTCTATGTCCTCTTTCTTGTAGATACCATCTTTTTAAATGCAACAGCAGTTTATTAGTGTGACTGTGCAAATTGTGTCACGTCAAATCACCAGCAAGGAGGACGTTACACCTGACAGTGCAGGACTGCATTTAGACATCATTGCCTTTAGCCTTTATTTATTTATTTATTTATTTTTAAATACAGGACAAAAAAAATATGTAGGAGACAATCATGTTTCCACAGCTTTCAGCATTTTTGGTGAAAAGATTATTTTGCCACATTATCTCATGTGGTTACAGTGAAAGCTGCATGGTCAAAGTGCCTCTACGGGTGCATTCAAAGTCTCCTAGAAAAATGAAGAATAAAAGTAACTTTATTTCCTTCTATGTTTGCTCCAAGTAAAACGATCAGCTTCACTGAACAGTGTGTCGCTAGCTGGCAAAAGAGGCCTTGTGAAGTCATGCATTACAGCATCTGAGTGGAGACCTTCTTACTTATCCACCTATTTAGCACAAGGGAACATCTACCACTCCAGATGCACTGATAGTGAGCAAAAGGGTGGAAGGGTGGAGGATTAAACACACACACACGTTATGATTTTTAATGATATAAAAAATATTGAAAGCACTCCTGTCTTTTATTCCTTCTCTGCCCTGCCACGCTTCCCTTCCCCAGCCCCCCCACTTCGTCTAAATGAACCAATCAAGATGGACTGGGATAATAAATTACATAACAACAACTTCTGCATAATTATCTCCCTGTCTGCCTCCATGCTCTTGGCTAAAGAGACAATTAGAAAAGAGAGAAACATAGACAGGAAAAGATAGAGGGTTTGACCTTGAAGGGAGGGTAAAAACTGTAAAACGGCAAAAGAAAATAAGAAAATTAGACATTTGACATTTACGAGGCCTTTATTAAGTCACTTTGAGTTTGTGTGGCACAGAAGAACATTTCTACTAGAAGTCTGGTCCACAGAGCATATACAACAACATGGTATAACTGTGTCTTTGGTTATAAATAAAGTCTGTCGAAGCTGGAGTTGTTGAGGATTTTCAAAAATGTCAAAAGGCCACTACCAGCTGTTCCTCCCTTAGCTTGGGATGCAGTGCAGGTTGCCAGTTTTGCTTGGGCTAAGAAGAAACAGAAAAACACAATGATTACAGGAGTGCACAGTAAAGGTGTGATAAAGTGCACCAAATGAAATAAAGGGTTAAAAGACTTAAAAAAAAATAAAATAAAATAAAATAAAATGTCAGATAGGTCAAAATGAACAGATGAATACACATTAGCTTGTGGGCCGAGTTGTGACTCAAACGCACTTCTGTCAACATTAGCCATGACCCAAAGACTGCATCTCTTTTCTGGAGACTTTGGGCTTTGATAAGAGAAACTTCATATTGCAGATAACTTCCTTGGAGACTTGTGGTGACTCTGCTACTTAATCTCACAGTCTTTGCTGCCTGTGCTAACACTACTGTGACTGACTTGAAGCAAAGGTCACACAGAGACTTCCTACCAATTTTGGCTATACTGTGTGGCTCAAGTACTCGGAAAAAAAAAAGATGCTTTCTCTGATTTGCTAAACTTCCATAGCCACTCAAGACACTGAGGTCAGGTAAGGTCACATCCAATATATTTTCAGTGCAGTACAGATGTGTGCAGAAGGCTAACTGGGTGAAGACCGACTGGCAGTGAACAAATCACACAACAGAGCCACCGCCACTTCTCGGTCGGTGTTCCAGCACTTTCAAGCAAGCAAATAATAAAGAGGCACATTAGAACATACAGTATTAGAAGTGACAACTGAAGAGTGGAAACCAGGGAGAGAGAGCGACCGCAAAGAGTAAGCAAGTGTGTTAAGCTGCCTGTTGACTGACTGACATATCCGCAATTGGCTGTCTGTGGTCAGCAACATTGGTGTGAAGGATGCACTTTTACAGTTTGTATATCCTAAGGTGCAGAGCATATGGGCTGGGTGGCTGTAGTCTGTAGTCTTTGTGGTGTGTTCAAGAGCCCCATTTTTGCCCGGGGGAAAGGCGAGCTGATGCCAACGCTCGGACTTCATCGCTGCCAGTTCTTTGATGTCAGCTTGTTGCGTCTCTGCCCTGAATCAGAATGAATGCCTGCCTACTAGAAAAAAGGAATATTACAGTGCTTGCTTCTTGGAAAATCACCCAAGGGATTTTACTAGATAGAGGGAGGTGTCGTAGTATAGATGGGGTTTATTGCACATTAAAGGGCTTATAGGGAATCAACAAAGACATTTAAATAGTTTGCGAACACCTAGATAATTTGTTACATGCATTTCCCATCTCCTGTTCTGATATTCCCTTCTGTCAGGTATCGACAAGAAGGGTGTTTTGCTTCATCTGGTAAGATACATAGAGCAGCTGGTTTGAAAATCCTTCTGCTCGTCCTTCCCTGCATGCTATTCGAATTAAACAGACTTTTACTTTGGTCTAGAAAATTATGTAATTTTTATAAAGCCCCCTATCTCACATATGGCAAAGCTGACTCTTTAAATGGTTAAATATTCCAATATTCTTTTCATGTTTGGATGTTAATAAAATAAAGCAGGCAATTTCAAAGGAGAGTCAGTCATGACTGATTTACTCTTATGGAGAAGAAAAAGACAAGGAGGATCCATAACTGATGTTGCTTGCTAAATCATATGCTGCCAGGTTTTTTTAGTACTAAATCTTCTATATGCCCAATACTCCAGCTTTGTGTCTTTCCTGGCTCAATGCTGAGGGCTTCAAAACCAGTGAATGTTTAGATAAAGCTCCGCGTCAAGTAACTTGGAATCACTGGCGGAATAAATGTTGGGTTAGGCTTCGCTCTGTGATGCAGGCTCTGCGAGCTATAGTGTATGCTGATTTTCCACCAGTCTGTGTGGCGAAAGTTCAGTTATTTTTATGTCTAATACACTGACAGTTACAATCCTCAGGGGTTTCAGGTAGTAATGGGATGACAAAGTTACAGCAATGTCAATTTTAGCCTAAATTGAAATTTGTGTATCCTGAATTCATGGATGTAACCAAACTCTCCAGTCCTACTGCACTAAGGTAAAAAAAATGTCCAATATGGCAAAAGAATATCAGACAATCTAGAACATGTATGTTATTAATGAGCTTCCAAATGGGAACAGGACTGTATTTACACAGTGCGAGGGGCTGCACTAAGGGTGGGCACCAGCTGAACAATAAAAGGCAACCCAGGGAAGCCCTTGGAGTAATTTACTTGCAAGTATGACACCACAACATTTCAAAAACAACAATGAGGCAGGATTTCAATTTTTTTTTTAGCCAAACCTTTGATATCATCCTCTGAATAACCCTTTTTTGTTGTTGTTGTTCCTGAATAGATTTACTGTATTAATCATATCATGAAAGACATTTGCACATTTCAATGTACTGCCTGACTGAAGATATGCTACATAATGTGATCTAAAGTGGTATTAAAAACAGGGGGGGAAGCAATCAAGGACAAAATGAGGGAAGGAGGGGGAAATGAAATCAGGACAGGGTGAAAGGAAGAGGGAGATGAAGTATGAACCTGAGTAGTGAAAGCATCATCAGGCAGAAAAAGAGGAGTAAGACAAAGGGGAAGAAAATGAAAACTGTGTGCTGAAAGTAAGCGGGAGATGGAGCACGAATGTAAAAGAGGAAAGACATCATTGAGAGGTGCACGCTGGGGAAAAAAGTGAGGGATGTATAAAAACGGAGACTGAAATGAAGTGAGATGGAGACACAAGAAAGGTTGCATTAGCGGCTTCCGTCTGCATTCAGTGGAGTGTGGACAGGTTCCGTGAAAGCTGCATAGTGGGGACCCCAGCAGCTGGACAAAAAGGCTTGACATTGACTGGGTGGCACCACACTTTATGCTCCTGTAAAGGTATGTGTGATAATGTGCTGGCTTGACTGCCTCTGACAGCAAAAGCAGGAGAATACATTCAGAATAGCAATTAGCTGCCTGATGTACAGTTTTATGTGGTGTGAAATTGGGCTTTTCTTGGTGTCATTTCTCCCTACAGTCGCTGTAATTTACTGAAGGACTGTCACACACTGCAATCCAGCTGCCACTCTCATAATTGGCAATATTCAGCAGAGGTTAGTATAATATACTTGAGTATATATCTTTCCTTTCTGCTTACTGTGACTCTGCTGGTTAGTCAGGCATGTATGACAGAGCAAAAGTGCCAATCCAATTTCCTTTTTAGACACGAAAAGGCACCTCACTATCAAACATCTCTCCGAGCCTGTTAAGGCAGATTGCTCTGACACCAGCAAGGACATCCACCAGTCCTCAGAGAGGTTTGCTAGGAGTTACAGAGACAGACAGCACTCATAAAACCTCCATTCACAGACACACCCGATACCCCATAGGAGAGGATGCTGACAAATTGACATACGTACACTGAATCTGTTGGTATTTCTCATTTTCTGACGGAGTAACACCCATACAGTACACACTGCAAGACAGCAGAGATAACACTGTTTTTTTCCGGACACTCTTGGCCTTTTCTGAAGGGTTTAAGTCAGTTGGATAAATTAGGCACACACACACACACACAGACGTGCACACACACAGGGACACTCTCAAACCTTATTCTGCTTATGTCATCAAATGTGCTGTTAAATTTTGCGCTCGGGGCAAAAATACACCCTACCTGTCACCATGGCAGCTGCGTGGGGTGATTGCAATCACACAATGAGTTGAGGCTCGTGGGAAATAAGCTTGAAAGAAGGAGCACTCCTGAGGAATAGAATAGACAGGGGGGCGGGGGGGGACAGAGCGAGAAAAGGGCCGAGCAGAAACAATGAGGAAGGGAGAATCAGACTAAGCTTTTGTCCACAGTGATGTGAATAAAGTATTTGCACGTCTGGCACGCAGCAGAATTTCAATGCCCCTCCTCCTGGCAGGATGAAAATACATGTATGAATAACATGAAATATGGAACAACAAGCAGGCTAAATTAATAATGTTACATTCCATTATGCACTTGCATAATGCAGTGCTCAGTATGCAGGCACTGGCACAAAATGTACTGTAACTGAGTACATTTGGTCAAGTACTTCCATCTTGTAGGACTCGAGGTGAAATTGGAACTCCGTGGAGTTGGAAAACCTCTTTCAAAATCCCACTGATATTTGTATCAACATGAATAACTAAAAGCCCTGCTTTGGAGCACATATGTATTGTTTTGTTTCGTTCTAACCACCCTCAGTGTAATTTTCAGCCACAGCAAACAACTGCTTTCAACAAAAAAAAGCTATGAAAGCCTATTTAATATAATGATTCTCAACGTGTGTTGGTTGTTTTAATAAGCTAGAGAGTCATATCAAATTAAATAATGATGTGTTGTTGTATTCACAGTTTATCTGGTACTAAATGACACCATGGATTTTAGTTGGACTTAATAGCCGACTATCTTAACACCATTGCTTTGGTGCTTTTACTTGCGTAAAGGATGTAAAAAACCTTCCACTTCTGCCAACTAAAAAAAGAAACACTCTTGAGGCCTGTTTTTTTAAAAGCACCCCTAATCCATAGGGATGCTGGGTGGCTGTGTAGTTTGTTTCACCACAGGGAGGGGGACAGCAGCAGAGTCCCTATATGTTGCAGGCCTCATCTGAACGGCGGCTCACAGGTACTTGCTGTTGCTTGACCTGAGGATGCCAACAGAGGACTGTGGGATAATAAGCTCTCTGAGTTATTGGGCAGGATGCTTTTGTAGTCTGTAAAGGCAGGAGAGAGATTTTAAACTCAGTCCTAGAGGAGCCAAACTCCCACCTTACAATGCCATGATGTAACACTCCTATCTATGCCCTAAGCTTGTATTTCTCTTCTTCTTCTCTCCCTCTTTTTTATATTTCTCCATATCCCACCCACTCTGTCTGCCTCTCTCATACATTAGTCCTCTGTGGGAATAAACTGAATGAGTGAACCTGACTGAGTGAGTCTACTGTTGAGCTCATTCCCCCTCCATATCACTCTGCATTAGCCTCATTGCATTTCCTCTCCCTCCCTTACCCTCTGGGAATGAAATTAGCCTTTACCACCTTCGCCCATAGAGCTGCTGTGAAACACAGCAACAGGATTCACCCCTTCACCTACTCAAGCCCATCTTCCTGTCAAACTCCTCATTCCCTTAAGCCTCCTGTGTCCCCGTGTCACCTTTCCCCAACCCTTCCCTGCACTCTGTCTCCCCCAGCGGCACGGGAGAGACACATTTAGCATAAGATGTTGAAAATGAAAAGGCTCTGCTGGTGGACGCCATGGCCATGTTTGTGGCTAAAGTTTCACACTGGGGCCCTGGGTGTGTGCTCTCACAACTACACAGCTAAAACCGACCAGATACACCACAGGGGGAATGAAAGCGCAAGTGTAGCAGTTTCACAGCACTGCTATTATTTCACGCTTCACAAGAGGGGGATGAAGGAGGAGGAGGAAGGAGGAGTAGTAACACATATAGTGCTGTAAAGAAATGGAAATCACAACCGTTGTGTAGATCAGCAGAGCTCATGTGCAGAGAGACAGACACATGGCCACATGTTGGTCTGTGGCTCTGAAGCATCATGGACCCCTCTCAGTAATTTATTCCACAAAACTGAAGAAGTAGGTTTGATTTGACAGAAGCTGATCCCCTCTCCTACCCAGAGAAGTACAGCATCATGCCTGTTTCTGACTGACTGTCAGACAGGTTCTGTCAGCCACAGCACATTCAATAGAAGTGCAAGCAGAGTGGAAATATTATTGCCCCAGGCATCCTTTTCCTAGCCCTGCAGAACATCCAGATTATCACTGCCCAACAAAAAAACCATAAAGATAATCTCCAGGACTTCGCATACTGTAGAGGAACATCGAGGCCAAAAAAAAAAAGAAAGAAAGAAAAAAAAACAGCCAATTCCAGAGAGTTAATTAGGGTTTGGTGACTGGCTGCATGGGGTATGGATGGGCAATGTGCTGCTCACCGATAAAGACGATTGGCTGTATTTATTGTTGTTTTCTCAGCTATTCCGCCCCCAAAAAACTCGTTCTCAATCTCAGTCAGTTAACGATTGCTGATTGTTTCATTAATCCGATTACTCACCAAACAGTCTGTTATCTTACTTACAGGACATTACAGGGAAGAGATGCATGTTATCTTGCTGGAGCAATGGTAATTATACATGTGTTGGACATGTGTATGGGAAGCAAAGATTTTAGTACAAAAGTAAATTAGTTCATTAGAATAAAGAAACAGTATTTCTTACCTTATATTCTGAGAAGACTGACAGAGGAGTGTTAAAAACATTGTCAGAGAAACTGAAAGATTTACTCAAAACTCTAATACCACACTTTAAAAACAAAAAATTATTATTGAAAAATATTCACTATTCTAACTTAATTTCCCCCTATGGGGAAATAATCTCAAATCTAAGTAAATTCTAGTACATCGATGGGGTAATCATCTTTACCACCAACACCATCATATCTATACAAAATGTTAAAACAGCAAACTTTAATCCTTTTTTCTTTCATTCGTGGCTCTTTTAAACACACTTTGACATGACAAGTGGACCCTTCAATGCCTCTTCAGTTTGCAGTTGCCCTCAAGTCAGATGTAAACATCTAGAATTAATATTTATATTAGAAATCAAAAGAAAGGGCCGGCATGCAAGAGGGTATAGTGCTCAGAAACTCTCTATAGGAAGTGTTGTTTCTGTATACAAAAATACAAAAGCACAAGACCCAGAACAAACTCTGTAAATCCCAGTCAACTCCCCCTCACATCAAGCGTGTTCTTGACATTTAAATCCCCCTGTGGCTTAGAGGGGGTCTGCAGGTCTTTGTCACTGCAAGTGATGTTTCTATCGACTCTCCATTCATACTGCGACTGGCCCTCTGAGCTCTAATCAATGGATGCTAATGCCTCTATTATAATCCATGCTCTCAAATTAAGGTTACATTGATCAACAGTGGCTGCAGTGTGGAGCTGCATGAGGGACTGGAGGGAAATTTCTGTTTAAAGCAAACAGAAACTCAGATAGGGACTGTGTGTTTGCGTGTGTGCATGTGTGTGTGCGTGCGCGCGTGTGTGCTTTTTTTAAACTCAATCTTTAATTTGTAGCCTTTTCCTGATGTATGCGATGTTATTGGTTTAGAGGGGGGGAGAAAAATCATTGTGTATGTCGATCAAAGGTGTGGTGGATTTTAAATACCGCTGAGCTTTGGGGCTCTCGGTAAAGAAATTGCTCCAGATGTTTCTCAAATACAACAACATTGCATCAGTAAGCCTGTTTGAGTGTCGACATGCATCTAGTTTTTTCTTGTAGGGGCAAAACACAAAATGTGGAATGGACGTATGAGTACTAGAGATCAACACAGCAGCTCTGACCTGTGCAGGTGCACTTTGCTCTCAGTGTTTCTGCCCTTTGGCAACAATGAGATGTGATTCCTTAAATTTTTAATATAGATGGAATTTATATTTAATTTCTAGTAGTACAGAACAGGTGGGACATTAAACTTGACATAGTAGCAGCAGGATAGGAGGTCTACTTTGTGCCATAGTTTGTTAGAAGACACTCACATTTTATCAGCTGCTTTTACCAATTCTCGTTGAGGAGTCTATCAATTTACACATTCCATATTTATAGTGTGACAAATCAATTCAAGACGCATGTGTGTTCTAATGCATTAGTATGTTTAACATGTCTAACAAAAACATCTAATAAAAAGCAATAACTCTTATATGTCAATATTCATCATTAGTAGACAAGCTCTGATTACACAGATAAATGATCCCGTTCTTGTTTCTTAACATGCTCTGTCAGACAGCCAGTCTTGCTCATGATCAGCTCCCCCCCTCTCTCTCTCTCTCTCTCTCTCTCTACTCCCTGCTGCCTCATTGTATCTCACTTTCACCTGGAGCAAACAAACCCAGAAAAATGAGAGCAAAATATCATGCCACAGTCAGAAATATGTCAGGGAGAGATGTCAGGAATACATGTGTGAATCTGGCCCTTTCTGAATCGACTTGGAGAATGTAAAGTCTCTGTATCTTAAAATGTATAAAATTGCACAAATGCAAAGTGCAATGAACAGTTTAATGTAATATAATGGAATAGCAAAATACTTATCTTAATACTACTCTTTATCTTTTTGTGTAATTCTCAGTCTTTTTTCACTTTTTAATTTCTTCTCTTTGTACTGACACATGCCTACTTGTCTAGGACAAAAAATATTTTATCTTACTTAAGCATTCAGTAAATTACAGCATGCAGCAACCTTGAATATTTGAAATCCCCTGTATTTACATTAGACTAATTATTGATAATTATTTGTACTACTCTAATTGATTGGCAAAGATCCAATATGCAAAATAATTACGTGGTAGCATCTTTTAAAGTTTTTTAAAGAAAATAAAGACACAGTCCAAGTGTTGCTTACAGCTGACACTCTGTTTCAATAAAACGGGTGGTGTTAGTGTCCATTGTTGTCTGCACCAGTGTTTTTAATGCATGCCTGTAGGCCTTAGAGGAAACAGGAGACATTTTGATTTGTCACAGTAGGACATTAATGAGGGTTAAGGGTCCTGTTATTGTGATGGAGTCACCAAAGCCTGTTTCACACATGAACTCTAGAGCATGTCAGGAGGACCAGGTCCTGACATTGTCTGAAGTTTCCCTTTCAGACATGTAACCAACATTGGGTGATTTTTGAGATTCGTCCTCACTTGTGAAGAAATACTTCGTGTAATTGGGCAAGGGGTGATGCTTGGGGGCAGAACAAGCAAAAACAAAGCTACGGGAGGGGCAGTGGAGTTTGCTTTCTAATCTGGTTTCGTGGCAGTCGCAGGAAATGGACGTCATCAGCACGCCCACTCATTACCTTCTCTACTCACAAATGAGCTCGGTCGGAGATGATTCAGACTTTGCACTAGGGAGCTGCCTGGGTAATATGACTTGGGCGTTTGTGTCAACACATACACCCACCCCAGAGAAAGTCTGGGGTGGGTTTCAAGACAAGTTGTTTTTGTACCACAAAATGTATTACTTAATAAGTTAGGAATATTTTGTGAATAATCACCATGACTTCATTTCCCAATAGATAATGGTGGAATTTAACATTAAAATGTATTATTGTCTATGATCACATCTACGTCGCCTGTACTGTACAGCTTTATGATCGTCGTCTGTCCTCTTGTTTTTGAGGAACCCTTTCCAGATACGAGGGGAGACAATCATTTAATATCTGACACCAGAAATACCATGTAGGTGGGATTTAAACTATGACGTGTTGTGTGAAAGCAATATCTTAACTCTAAATTTCAGAGTATCATTCGGATAATCTCGAGATCAGAGACTACCTATAACATTTCAATTAAGCTAACCAGACTGATACTGGGGTATTTTGCAGTTTGATGCTGAAGCCAATAAAGATTATTCTGTACATCATTTTACTGCCGCACCATATGTCTCGCATACAGAGCTGTGGCATGTAATTCCCACTGATGCAGGATCAGTGAGTGTGCATGACATATCCTCAATGATGTAGGTAGGCTATTTAACAGTTTGAATAGTACATTGCACAACAACATAATATAGTATGGTTGTATTGGAAGCAGCATTATGCATAAATGAAAACATCCATCATGTGTCAGTACAAAGAGAACAAATGAAAAAGTGAAAAAAGAGAGACACACAAATAGACTGAGAATTACACAAAAAGATAAAGAGTCTTATCTGAAAGGTGAAATTAATCTTAGAGTTTCTAATCCTTTCTTCCTTAGGCCTCGAATCACCTGCCATCCACAAAGTCACTGTCCATCCCACAGGAAAACGCCCATTACAGGCTGCCATTACGTTTGACTGCATCCCTCTCCATAACCTTGAAACACTGTTCACTCAGCCAAAAACACTTCAATCCAGCGGGAGAGCCGGGTCAATTGAGTCAATGTCGAGCGATTCCTTTCTCCTAAAGGCACCGCAATTTACATGTTTTTTGTTTTTTAAAGAATGTAAAAAAAGGACAAGACTAAGTATATCACATGGGCCATGAAGCAGTTGGTGTAACTATGTGAACTAATCTCGAGTCAGCCAAGGGAATAAAACTTTGAACCCAAGTGATGCCCAGAGAGAGATCCTACGGAGTTATTGTCCTTGATGACTTCTACGATACCTACTGCACTATTGTGCCATATGTGTATCTGTCACCTAGCCTAAAGATACAACTATAGAGGTCAGTGCTATTTTCTTATCTCTGCAGTGTGTAGGCATGATTAAAAGTAAAAAAAAATAATAAATAAAAATCTTTGCTCCAGTCTCGTTTTTTTTTTTCTTTTTTATTTCACTGTTTGTGATTGCTTCTTGTTTGAAGAAGGTATTTGTGAGGATTAGGAATCAGTTGGGACATCAAACCTTACATTTTTAAAGCATCATTGCAGTTTTTCTCCTCGAGTTTCATAAATAAACCATTTCATCATAAAAACAGCTTTAACTTTGAATAATTAAAGGAACCCCCTCTTGAATACTGTCAATTCAAAAAAATGTGTACTCATTCAAAATGCACCACAGATTACTCAATTTCTCTTACTTGCAGTAGCAACTTATGTTCCCACATTAAACTGAATGTGACTTTCCACTTTGCAGAGCTGACCCTAATAATAAATCTAATCTGCATTTTTCTGTTAATTCAGTTGTAACAGAAAGTATAGTAGAAGTACAGCAGGGAGCAACTGATGTCTAGGGAAACAGATCAGAGGAGGGGGGCTGTAACTAATTTCAAGCCTTGTATTTTTCTGTCATGCATGGCTAATTCATGGTTCAGGCTGGCGCGATGAAATGCATGCCCTGTGATCTCCACATTCCCCCCCGACTGGGCCTCGAGTGGTGGAGCCTGAGCTATCTTTATGTGGCGAGGCCTTGCAAATCCATATTATGGTTTGCTTTCATACGGCGCTAATTCAGAGAGTAGCACGATAAAACCAAGGGGGAGACAGTAGTGGCAGTTCCATTTGGGTTCGCTACCCTTGACTGGCTCTGAGATGTAAATGACTATCCACCCCCACTGTCCAATGTGCCTTCTGTGGTCTTGCTCTCTTTGTAATTTAATACTTTTGACAGAATGCATCAGTTGGCTGTAAGAAATGCAGTATAAAAGAAAAATCCTCTTCATTGTGTTACACTGTACTGCGTAAACAACCACCATGTTGAAAGAGTACTTGGACATTTGGGACAACACATCTATTTGTTTTCTTGGAGAGATGAAACGATCAATGCCCTTCTCATGTCTGTGTCGTAGTAAATACTGTATGTGCCTGGAGCCAGCAGCCAGTTAGCTTAGTATAAAGACTAGAAAGAAAGGAAACAGCTAGCCTTGTTCTGTCAAAAAGTAACAAAAATCCATCTACCAGCACTATAAATTTACTGCGCAAAATAACCAAAATAACAAGTTGCAGTTTAAAAGGAGGTCATGGACTTTTTCTTGTCATCGTTCAGGCTGTATGGGGTAAACCAACAGATTCTAACCTGTTAATTAAAAGTGTAATGAACGCATTACACATTTGAATACATTAATTTCCTAAATATTTAACAGCAAAAGCAATTACAATAATACTTAGTTTGTTACTTTACTTCAGACCCTCGAATAACAAACAAAAGAAGCAGGTTGGTTTAAACGCCTATTTTTGGTTTACACACAAGGGCTTGTCCCCAGACTGTGGGATTCTGAAAGACTCCCAAATGTAGGCCTACCATTGTGCAATGTTACCAAGTCTGACCTATTTGAGCACTCTGTACAGGCAAAATACCTGTAAGATAAAACCTTTCTGATAGGCTGATACAGAAATTACTTATTTACCTTCTGTTTACAAGCCAAACCCAACATTTTAAAGTACAGTGTATTCCCTTACAATACTTACTGCAAAAAAAATATTAAAAAAATAAAAAAAAATTGTTACTGATAATAGCAAAGGGACTAATTTACTGCCTAGTTCTGTGCCAACAGTGAAGGAAGTTTCTAAAATGCAACACTGTTCACCTTTTACTGGTCTGTTTTCACATTTCTCAAATTGTCTCTAAACCAGGTCTTTCTTAGTGGGCACTCCCCATTTGTCTCCTTAATTGTGCTAGTTCAACAAAGAAGTCTCTCACTAATGTGTTAGCTAGACACCAACCATAAACTGCCTACATCTGAACCTTTGCTTCCCAGCAGGGAAACCCCATGGAAACCAGTACAGCTGATCCATCTCAAGGACTTAAGACGAAGGAAGCAAAAGGATAAGTGACAAGAACTTGCTAATTAGATTCCTGACCACTGTGTATTCACCTGTAGAAGGTTCATTTGCACTGACTCATTCCTTGTCTCTTTCTGCAAACCAGAACAAGGTAAGAAGGCTCTACAAAAACTCACTAAACTAAGTATAAAGCTTATACTAATAGTCATGCTGCTATTGGCTTAGACTGCTGAAGGTGTTTTCTCCCGTAGTTGTCCTTCTCAGTCTCCGCTCTCCCTTTCTGCAGGTGTCCCCGGCTTTGGAATTGTGTGTTTTCCAGTGTGCAGCTACTGGTCCTACCAACCTGCCCGATGTTCTGTTGTCGCTCCCTCTTTTCTCTCCTCACCCCAACCAGTCAAGGCAGACGGCTGCCCACCCTGAGCCTGGTTCTACTGGAGGTTTCTTCCATTGATTTCTCATGGGCAGATAACAGTTCTCATAATCCTTAGTCATGCATTAGGTTGGCAACAGGGAGTCTATAGGAAGCAGTTACTAACAAAACATGAGTAGCAGTTAAGTTGAGGAACGTACTGCAGACCAACTCTTGGACAGTGATGATGAACTTGATGCAGGATAGAAAGTCACAGTGGGAAAGCAAACATTCTGGCAAGAGCTGGGTTTAAATAGCCAGGGGAACAGGTGTAACCAATAGGAGTGGTGATTAATGGTAAAGCTGGGTGACATGAGTAGGGAACAGGAAGTGGAGCAAAATGGTTACAAAGCAAAAGTCTAGAACAGGAAGTGGGCCGGATCGTGACACACTGATTCATTCCCTGTCTCTTAAGGGAAATCAACTGTGAGCTGAGGGGTTATAAGGCTGAACAACCTGTAAAGCCTTGTGTGCGACTGTGGCAGGACACAGAACCCCAGCTTAGTTGCTCCCAGTGTGCGTTGGCCCTATCGGTGTGATTGTGAGTGCAAATAGGTGAATGAGAGGACTTTGTGTACTAATAGGTAAAAAGTGCATTTGTCAATCTGATTGGCCCACTATAAATGAACTGCTCTGCTGTGTTTCACCTTTGTCGATTAAACTTAACAGCTTCATTACTTTTTGAGCCTGTTAACTTGCCTTACAGTTTTTGCCGCAAAACTAACCAGCAGTTGGCAGCACGGTGTTTAGTGTAAAACTGTGAGGGTGCTGCAAATCTTCTTATCAAACTCTTGGCAATACAGCAAAACAAATTCAGAAATGTTTAAATATTTCTTTTACAAAAAATTACTGTATATGTTAGTTCTGTGTATCTCTCTAAACTGTCACTCGTCGGTATAAAAGTGTTAATGATGTAACCAAGTACTTGAGTTGCGTGTGACAATTTTTTATCATTAAATACCGATTATAAAGGTGGAACAAACCCTGAATATTGCAGCTGTGTCCCTTCTTTCTCAGGAGACGTTGCCAGCTGATCTACTACCAGGTATCTGTGGAGCACAGCTGCACATCCTACCTCCCTGTCTCCTTCAGCTGTCGGAAGCAGTTAGGGTGGAGTGGCTCCATTGCACCACCCACTATGGAAACATGCGGCCCGGTTGCTGTGGAGAATGCAGCTGTCCCTAGGTGTAGTACCTCGCTGGCACTTATTATGATAATGACATCCACTTCAGAACACTGGCTGGCTGTGGTGGGGTACTTAACGATAGGGTTGAGGGAGCACGGATAGAGGGGGGGTGAATGGAAGGTATGAAGATAGTACTGAAAACTAGAGAGGGTGATGGACTGCGTAAGGAAATGTCTATGCATAAAATTGAAAACACGAGGGCCAACACTGTTCCAACAAATCAATCAGACAGGGTTTGGAGGGCACAACTGGCCTAGCAGATCCCTAAATGTAACGGGAATATGTCCCACATGTGTACATCTACAGATTTCTATGCTGCTATGTCCACTGTCATACATAGACTAATCACACGCTCCAGCAAACACACACAGATACACAGACACACACACATACACACCAGATTCAACATCAAGATGTCCAAAAACTTCAGAAGACATGTGATATGAAGCAAAAGAGAATTTGAGTTGCAGCATGAAGCACTGGTTAATGATTACACCAGCAACAGCAGATGCCCTGTTTTTCTAGCTTTGACCCGTACAACTGACACTATTCCAAGTGCTTCTTCAGCTTTCATTAGTTCCCTGTGAGCCACATGTGCGGTATCACCTGATTTTCAGTCACACCTTCTCTAACTGAACTGTGTTACCTTTATTGAGCATCAAACTGAGCAGAAAATTAAGCTGAACTGCGGATGCATTAACATGTTTTTCAAATCCTTCCCCCACTTCAAGGGCTTTGTCTCAAATCTGGAGCGATACATATCTCCATTGGTGGAGACATTGCCGCTGCTCACTATCAGCACCCTTGATCGAGAGCCATGCTTTGGAAATTAGCCCTGTGCACTGCTGCGCCTCCTACTAGAGCTGCCTGTATCTCCTCTTCCCCTTCTCAAGGTCAGATCAGTGCTGAGGCATCGTGTACGTGTGCCAACGCATAAATGCAGCATGAAATGGAGTTTATCAGAGAGCAACTCCACTTGTTTATTTGAACACATGCAGCAAGATGGGTAATTGCATAACAAAAAAAAGTCTGTCAACGTGTGCTGAAAGCATTTTAATTAGCGCCTGTTCCGAATGACAAAGCAATTATAAAATTAATGACTTCCTCTCCAAATTGGGAGGCCAGTGATGGGACTGGTGTGGCTGATGGAATCCACTTCCCTCCTAGCACCCTAAATGGGTTCTCCAGTGTGCAAGTTGGAAAACGTCCAAACACAGAAGAGGGAGTAGTATCTCAGACAGCCTTCCTGATGATGTAAAGAGGCCCTGACTGACCGCTGCTGGCTCCCCCCGTCTCTCTCCCTCTCCCTCTTTCTCTACTAATGCTTTCTCTGGCACTGACACAAAACTGCATACAAGCACACTAACAGAAAGAAAAAAAAAAACTACAAAGATACAGCATCATCTTGCCATTTCAATGTCTGTCTCTTTCTCATGCAAAACAGTTGCAGTGTAGCCGAGCTCAGAGCCATAGAAACACCTGCAGGCATCTTGTGTGCTGAGATGTGTGTGTGAGTGCATGTCCAAGACTGGCAACGAACCAGCTTTAAGTGGTGCTTCCATCTAGTGGATAATATATGAACTGAAGAATATGCTGCATCCGTTTTACATTACATGCTTCATTCATCATATTACAAGCAGATGGGTGAATAAACACATTGATTACTTGTGAGGTATTGTCCCTATATTACAGCCCACATGGAAATCCTTCTCATTTTATTCTTTTTGGCTATCAGATTGTTTGGTTACTCTAATACACGTAGATGATAGAAAGTGTTCTAACACATGACTCACAACCCTAATTTGGCAACAAAGAGTATGCGATGTACAAACAAATTTATGAGTTTGCATCAGTGCTTAAACTACACAGTCACAAACACTGAATCATTGATTTTGCTGCTGACTTAATCATCCAATTCTGTGACCTAATTATGTCTATAAGACAAATGGAGACTTATTTTTAATAGAACAGCTTAGTGAAAAAATGTCAGGATGAAAAGAAGTGGGACACAACAATGACAAGTAACATGGTTTACCTTACAGTGCATCATGCCAAATGTCAGCCCTGCCTGTGTTTCCTCCTCAGTGCTCCCCTTTGTAAATACTAAATACTCCCCTGTTAGCGCCAGCTGTTTGTTTAGACCTCACAAACTGTGCAAGCCCACTGGCGACCTTATTTGACCCCGTGTTTCTCCGTATTCTATCCTGATGTTGGCAAAGAGGAGCACTGAGCAAGAGAGGCTCCACTCTGGGAAAGCCAGATAGCATGGCTTGCGGCTTCAACAACACTGGGGAAAGGTCAGCATTAAAGGTTAAGGAGAATTTAGCAGCCATTAAAACAGCTCACAATTCCTCTCAGTCTTCTTCTCTTAGCTTTTCTGTTTTTTTGTATGTGTGTGTGTCTGTGTTTATTGTTTTTCTCTTTGCTCTTTCTCCCTCTTTTTCTCACACCATAAGTATCTTTCAACCACATGTGCTCAGAAATAACAACTACAATGTAATCCAGGCACTTGTGTATAGTAGAGAAACACAATCTGTGAACAAAATGAATTAATGGCCAGTCAGGGATAACAAGCCAGCACACAGAGCAGCTCTCTATACCTATCTCCTGGATACGCAAATGATGTTTTGCCCAATATACAGGAAGACATATCCATGTAATTCAAAGTGATTTCCTTCATCAAAACAGCTGCAGAGAGGAAGAGTAATAAGATAAGATGTATAATATTATTTGACAGGTAGGCAGTGAATGGAAATAGACTTAAACTAATTTAAGACCATCTCTCTGCCATCTATAATCTAAGGTGACACAAAGTAAAATAGCTACAGGAGACTGTGAGAGGATTGCAGTGAATAAGCAAAGGGGCACCATGGCGTAGGGCCACTTTATCAAATGTGCTGTGCTTAATGCAGTAAATGTCTACTTGACTTTCTCAGTTTCTGTGTGTGCATGTTATTCATGCTTACAAATGTGTGTGTGTTCTCATGTCTATTCTCCGAACTGGGAATGCACTGCTTCTAACCCACTTTGAGTTGTTTTCATTTTTCATTCACTTCCCATAAGCAGCCACAAGGCACTTGCTTTCTCTCTACTGTTGTTTCTTCCACTTCTCCTTCTTCTGCTTCTTCTTCCCGTTCTCCTCCAAGTATTTACCTGCTAATAATTGTGACATGAAGCATTTCCGACATGGAGGAGCTCGTTTTTTGAGAACAAACGCCTCTACAAATGCCAGGGAGAGGAAGAGAATCTCTCTTTTGATTTCCACAGCTCAGGAAACAGATGCATTAACAAATGTTTCCTGTATCTCTGTGTTTAGCTTTTCACTGATTTGAAAGGAACATCGTAAGCATCTGAGGCAGACAGGATTTCTGCTGGGAGCATGAGGTGCTGTATGCAGGAAAAGGATAGTGAACTTGTATTGACATCTTTTTTTTCTACAAATGAAGATGCAAATGATACAGAAATGCAACAGTTAGTTTCTTTCTTTTTATTTTTTGTGCTCTCCGACAACAATATAGAGAAGAAAAGGCTGATCACACAATTCCAGAATATGAATAAAATGACAAATGATATTGATACCTATTTTCACCTCGAGTGGTGTAAGAAGTATTCACATCATACATTTAAGAAAATGTGTCAGTACCCGAGTGTAAACATTTAGTTTGTAATATAATTACTAAGCATTCATATGTCCATCTTCTTATTATTATTTAGCACCATTACCCAGCTGGTAATGGTGCTAAATGTGTTAAATTAATAGTTACATTATGTACTGCTGGTTACCTTATAGTGTATTTTCTAGTATTAATCTGAATCTACTACTTCTCTGTACAGTTCTCAAGTAAATGTAGTGGGATAACAATATAATAAAGTCAAAGTATGAAGGAGGAGATAATGGAAATATTCAAGTAAAGTAGAAATACCTCAAAACTGTTCTTAAATACATTAATAAAATACATATTATTATTTACTTTACACCACTCATCACCACCACATTAGAAACAATGCTATTACTATAAGACACAACCACATTGCATTGATGCAATTAAGAGATCTTCAAAATGTTCTTCAGCACCTCTTGCTCAGATGCTATGCAGCAATTTCATTAGTCGAGAGAAGAGTGAGTCTCTGGATGCCATTATCCTTCTCCACTGGATCCCCACTGACTCCATCTACCACAGTCGAGGCTCAATGCTCAATATTATTAAAAGGGTTACAACTTACAACGCTGTGTCCTTATCTCACTGGTTTAGATTGCCTTTTGTCAAAGATCCAAGGGGGATCTTTAAGTGCAAGAGGAAGAGAATGGGAGAAGAGGAGTTGGTGCCATCTGCCCTTCTGCAGTTTATTGCCCATTTCCAAGAAGAGCTCTTTCAGGTACATATATGTTTCTGTGCCATTCACTATGTAGAACTCCCAAATGTGATAAAGTCTCATATACTATTATCCCTCACAAGATTACAAAATACTTTAGAATAAACAGGAATTACTGTAGAAAACGCAGTAGCCCTACCACTTTAATGTCAGCTTGTAATAAAGTCCTCTGCCACAACCCCAACTTAAGCAGCTCAGCTGGCAGCACCTGGTGTGTTAGTCTGCTCCCATGGTGAACACAATGAAAACTGTTTCCCTAGCTGTCACGGTCTGACATTTGAGCTGATGAGTATATTCCACTCTTCAGATAGAAGAGTCTGAAGAGTGTCCTTCAGCTTGTAAATCCCACTCAAAAGACTTTAACTACAGGTTAGATATTTCATGCAGATGAACCCACTTTAAATCAGTGAATCAAGAAAGCTGCTGTTTGAAGACATCGCTTCTTTTTCTTCTTCTTTTTTTTTTAATCCAAGCATTGAATTCTAAGTTCTAAAATTCTATGGTATCACTTACACACTCCCTTAAGGGTGGTTCCATCTGAACACTGAAAGTATGCCTACTCCATCAGCCATCCTGCAGCAAGTCCAGGGAGGGGCAGACAGAAAGGTACAGAGCTCCTCAATGCCAAGCACGGCCGAAGAGAGAAGCACCCAGATGATTGGGTTTATTAAAAGCTTTTTCGTCCTGTGCCACATTCCGTTGATTGATTTCCTTTGACGTGTCCTTTTACCCTGTGTCACATTAATAAACTACGTCTCTGCTGAGAAACTGACAGACTGCGTCCTCGTCCGAGAAACCAAGAGGGAGAGGGAGGAAGAAAAATGTGAAGGGAACGCAAGGGAGATAGAGAGATGGAAACGATGCAGACAGCCAGATAACAGCACACAAAGAAAGAAAGAAAGAAAGAAAGAAAGAAAGAAAGTAAGAAAAGACACAGCAAAAGGTGAATTAGGGAGACCAACAAGTGCCTGTGGTTCACAACAGGAATGTTGATTTTATTGCTGATCATCACATCATTGTAATTGCAGGGTCTGTTATGGTGACATTATGAAAGGCTCCTATTTCATGGCAACGCTAATTTTGCAAACATTTTCATTCTCCCTCTGTTTAGTAATGGCAACTGAGATATATTTCATAGATTCTTCAGTGAGATTTATCTTTCCAAAGAGAAACTAGCTTGCAGAAAAATCCAAAACGATTTGGTAAATCAAACTCTACACTACATACCACTGTGGTGGGTACCCACAACATATGTTGTAAGTAAACCCTCTGGATATATTGAAAAAAACAAAATGATGAATAAAATATATTAGGTTCTGTCTTGCTTAAAAAAAATACGTAATATTACAATAAAAATATTTTACAGATACACATTAAAACACATTTGGTCCGTAAAAAAAAAAAAATCCAGCGTAGTGTATGTTGTCATGACTATCACTGCGCATGCCCAGGTCGCTGCTAGGGAAGCAAAGGAAAAAATGTCACTGGCGAGGTAAGCCGAGTGCCGCGACAAGGCCTGGAATGTATTTAAATATCGAAATTTTAGCATTATATTGTTTCTGCGCTACTTTTGGAAGATGTATAAAGTGCAGTTAATATTTGAAATTGATGCTTCCTACCCGCTGCTATGTTTCCATGTTTTAATCAAAATTAGCTAATGGCATTCGCTAACCGATGCTACCAAGCTAAAGAATCAGCGCCGTATGCTAAATGTTTAGCTAGCTAGCTTATCACCACGCTTCCATTCTTACAAGTTTATCCACTGCTTGCCAGTTTTTTGCTAGCCAGACGCTTCAGGTTAGAGCTTTAAGTGATAACGACGTGTACCTTGATTGTTAACCGCTCCAATTCTTCAAAAATGATGCTAACGTTAGAGCTCAGTGGAAACGACATGCTAACGTTACAAAAACAATGCTACTAACACACGTATGTATTTGTAGCTTTTTACCGACACCGACCCAGCTGTCCCAGGACCAGTTGGAGGCGGAGGAAAAACTCGTGGCTCAGAAGTCCTACTCCACTGCCCTGGTTTCGTCCCGCCGGGAACCTCCTCCTTATGGACACAGAAAAGGCTGGGTACCTCGCTCACTTGAGGTAAATACGTTTATTTGGTCATAGCCACATGGTTATGTGAACGTTAATGAACACCGATATCTACATATGTGTGGTAATGCTCCACAGTCACTGCCACACAACAACATTTTCTCATCTTTACTGTGAAATGTATATTTATCTTTCTGTAGGACTTTGGAGATGGAGGAGCTTTCCCAGAGATCCATGTGGCCCAGTTTCCACTGGAGATGGGTAGGAAGAAGAAGACATCCAATGCCCTTGCGGTGCAGGTGGATGCAGAAGGAAAGATTAAGTATGACGCCATCGCCAGACAAGGACAGGGCAAGGATAAGGTATAAAACCAAGTAACTACTCAGTAGTTATTGTTTTTATGCATACATTGAAATTTGTTAATCCGTAATGTAAATATAGGGGGTTAGATTCAGAAGGCACATATTAATATTTCGGACACATGTATACATGGCTTTCTGCTAAGTACATTATTGCCTTAATAATATTGTCACACGGAGATATCAGTTTTTAAGTCTTGGCCTGACAAAGTCAAGCTTGTTTTAATGCTAGAGTTGCATTTTTAATAAGTTCTGTTATTGCAGGTGGTTTTTAGTAAATACACAGATCTTCTTCCAAAAGAAGTTCTGAATGAAGACACTCCAGAACTACAGAAACCTGATGAGGAGGCTGTTCAAGAGGTAAACCGTGTTGAATTTTTCAATTTAATTCTACTTTATGTATATAGCGCCAATTTACAACAAAGTCATCTCAAGGCACTTTATATAATAAAGTCCAGACTACACAAGTATGTAGAGGCAACCCGACAAATCCCCCTTGAGCAAGCCATAGGCAGCAGTGCAGAGGATAAACTCCCTTTAACGGAAGAAACCTCCAGCATAAGCTGGTTCCAAAGAAGAAGGGCTTGATAGCTAAAGGCTCTGCCTCCCATTCTACTTTTGCAAACCACAAGTAGGCCTGTATTCTGGGATCGAAGTGGTCTAATTGGGCGATACAGAACTATGAGGTCTTTTTAAATATGATGGAGTTTGACCATTAAGAACTCTGTATGTAAGGAAGAGGGTTTTGAACTCTATTCTAGATTTTATGGGAATCCAATGGAGAGAAGCTAGTGAAAGTAAAATATCATCTCTCTTCCCTGATCCACTCAGGACTCTTGCTGCAGCATTTTGGATTAACTGAAGGCTTTGTAGAGAGTTGAAGTGTGCATGTGTGAAAAAACATTTAGTGAAAAGGCTATTCATTGAAATTTACATTTGACAACTTACAAATCATTTACTCTAGGAGAGTATTCAGTCCTCTTGTTTTTCAATTGAGCGCTATAAAAAAGCTTATACTATTGTGTGTTTACTAATCTATGTCATGTGAAGGTTTTGCAACATTTTCTCACTGGAGTCGCAATCAATTAAACTGGGGTTGGTCATTTTCTACTCAGATTTAAGTTTTCTGAATAATAATAAAAAAAAAACATTTTATGTCCTCTGTAGCTGACAGAGAAGACACGTGCTGCTCTGACCAAGCAGGTGTCCCAAAAGATTGCTGCTGCCATGCCGGTTAGAGCTGCAGACAAACAAGCTCCAGCACAGTACATTAGGTATGAATTTTGAGTTTTAACAATTTCACCACTTGTTGATATCCATAAATAGGTTGTCAATGTGGCCTTTTAATATTGTTTTGGGTTTGATTTGAGTTCATATACAGCTGGTATTTTACAACAGAGAATTATGGTCCATTTTAGTATATTTAATTTTTTTAAGAAAGAAAAAAAATAGGTCACTTGATCTATTCTTCTTTTTCTATTTCCCAGGTACACCCCATCCCAGCAAGGAGTGGCTTTTAACTCAGGGGCTAAACAGAGAGTAATCCGGATGGTAGAAATGCAAAAAGATCCCATGGAACCTCCACGCTTTAAGTAAGTACACTTGTCTTTTGCTCAGTGAAAAGTGTAAACAGGATGCATTACATCACATCTGAACTTAGCCATTTCAGTTATTCTATCTTCATTTTGCTTTGTAGGCTCTATTTTCCTCGCCTTTACACACAGCATCTCATGGCGTGTTTGTCTTGTGTTCTTCAAACAAATTGTTAAGTTAAAAAAATCAAAGCCGCCATGTTTGTTTAAGTCCGTGATCCTGCAATATTTCCGTTGTCACTACCTCCAGAACTTCAAGTTATTCCCAACCAGTGATTGTGTTTCCCACACTTAACTTAGTTGTCCGGTGTCTGCTGATCCCAGACTATGAATGATTACAAATCTGTAATAGTTGGTGATCTTTATGTGTGAAATGTTCCATCTTCAACAGTCTTAGCTACTCTTCATGTGTGTCTCTAACTGAAGGTTATATTTGTGTGTTTCAGAATTAACAAGAAGATTCCTCGAGGACCGCCATCTCCTCCTGCTCCTGTCATGCATTCGCCAAGCAGAAAGGTACAGTTAGATCATTATACATTTGAGAGTGTAAAGTTTGCTGAAATGTAAGCCACACACTGTTATTATTATTTAAATAATACATTTAAAAAGAATTCTTCTTCTGCTGTAGATGACAGTCAAGGAGCAACAGGAGTGGAAGATTCCTCCATGCATCTCCAACTGGAAGAACGCTAAGGTGATTTGACTCGACACTTGTTAACTTTATGTTTTTAATGCATTACATTCATTATTCTCCTGTGTTGCCCTCTGGCCTTTTCCCCTTCTTGCTAAATTCTTATTTTTGATTTGTTTAATTTCTCTCAGGGCTACACCATTCCTCTGGACAAACGTCTGGCTGCTGATGGTAGGGGGCTGCAAACCGTTCACATCAATGAAAACTTTGCCAAGCTGGCTGAGGCACTCTACATCGCTGACAGAAAGGTACTACACAATATATACATCTGACTGATTTATTGTTCCGAGGCATTAAATTACTTAAGATATACACTTTTGTATTTGAACATAAAGAAACGTTGATTGTGTTTTTAGGCCAGAGAGGCAGTGGAGATGCGAGCCCAGGTAGAGAAGAAGATGGCCCAGAAGGAGAAGGAGAAGAAGGAGGAGAAACTGAGGGAGTTGGCCCAAATGGCTCGCGACCGGAGGGCAGGGATCAAAAGTCATGGAGACAAAGGTGAGTTTAATAGATAAAGGCCAGAAAGTAGAGAAACTAATATGCCAATTTTTGTTTCTTTTCATAAAATTTTAGGCATATATGACAAACTTGTGTATGGTTTTCAAAATGACTGGAGTGCTGTTGCCGGTTCTAAATTTGGAACATGAGTAGCAAGTGATGACAGCAGTTTTCACTTTTTGAGAAGACTAGTAAGGTGTGAAATGTTATTCATACTTTGCTGCTGATAACTCACACACATATATAAGGACAGTATTACTTGTTGTGGTTTCGTATGTACTTTATCAATATCCATTTAAATCGATGACGTTAATAAAAGCAACACTCACATTATACATCTTAATGCTTAATTTAGATTTTTTTTCTGCCAGATCCATTTTTCAAAAATGTATCTATTATTATTATTATTATTATTATTATTATTATTAACAACAGTAGCAGTCAAACCTTGCAGTTTTCTTGAAGCTATATGGTCATGATACTTTCCAGTTATATCTTCCAGTTTGCTTTCTCTTCTGTCTTTATTTATTTCTACCTAACTATGACAACACTGACTAATGACCATGGGTAATACGCAAAAGCACACAGGAAAAAAAACCTGAATTCTAAAACTGACCATTCTGATAACAGCCACATTAGTGGCCCAGGTCTGATATTTAAAAAAATATTTAAAAATCGGATTTGTTTGTTAAATTCTCTTTGAAAAACTTAGATCTGAGGCACTTGAGGTCATAAAAACTGAACTTACATCACTTGTGCATGCTATGCGGAGGCAGCCTCAGACCCTAAAATCTGAATTAGTAGCCAACAAATTTCCTCTGTGCTTTTTGTCTTAGAAGTTTACTGTTTACTGGCCACGGACATCATATCTAGATGCAACTCCACTCTCTTGCTCATCCTTTCCTTCTGCCATGTTTCTTTTCACTTCTGCACGATTTCACATAATCTGTCTCCACTCCCGACCTCATGTGGTTTGTTCCTTTCGGGGGAAAAAAATCCTTTTTGTGTCTTTGCACCTCTGTTCCCCTCTCTTTCAACAACTACCGCTCACCACCCACCCCACCCCCATATCACGCGGCAGGTGGTGAAGACGGCGAGGCCAGAGAGCGTGACGAGATCCGCCATGACAGAAGGAAAGAGAGACAGCACGACAGGAACATTTCCAGGGCTGCTCCTGATAAGAGGTGCTGGACACGCACTTTAAACACACCGCATGTGAACCTACCCATCTCTCTTCTCAACACACACAGTGGGACAGATGCACTGCTCACTGCTGAATCATTCATAGGGCTAGAAGTAATACTGGACAAGCGCAGCAGGATCCAGCAGAGTACTCAGGCAGTAGTCATTGGCTGCAATGATCCACAGACTGTTAGTATATGTGAGATGTGTGTTAAGTCTACGTGCACACTCTCAGGTTGTCGAATTATGGTTCCCTGGAGAAGTGGAGGAAGTGAAATTCAGATGAGAGCTCATTACAATCACAATTCCAGCTGTCAGAAAGCAGAAACCTTGTTAAGTTAAAATTGCCTTTCACTTAACTTTGAGATCGCTGCTTGCTGAAGGACAGTCACGAAAGTCACAAAGAACTGAATGAGAAACTAACGTCTTAGTTTATACACACATTTCATAAGAATTTACAGCCCTAGTGGCAAAATACTGGTAGTTTTTCCAGATGAGCTTCCAGACCTGTAGACATACATAAAACTAAGCCAAAATATTATGTATTAATATACATAATATTAAATATTATGTAACATGACACTTTGACATTGTTGGCCTCTTATGACCAGCCCTAGAGCTGCAGCCTTTTTACTCTGTATTTTACTGTATATTGTTTTTGCTGCCAGTCCCCGCTACATTTTGGACATTGTTCTTTCTCCCAGGTCGAAGCTGCAGCGAGACCAGGAGAGAGATGTCAGCGAGCTCATTGCTCTAGGCTTGCCCAACCCTCGTTCCTCCAGCGAGGCACAGTACGACCAGCGACTCTTCAACCAGAGCAAGGTTATCACATTTCACATGTTCTAATGCATTCATATTAGTCGAGTTGGCACAACACAGAAATGTCCAAATCCTCCCAGTGGGACACAATTGAAAGTCTAAGATGCAGAAAAGCTTTTCAAAATACTTAACTAAATTTTCAGTACTCAAAAGCCCAAGGAAGAGCCATCTCACACTCTGCCTAGCATATTCAGTGTTCTTTCCTTAGGTCCAAAGGTGAAAATAAAAGGACAATGAGTATATGTATTTGCAAACAGGACCATACTTCATCGGGTATTACAGTATTGTGCACCGTTTAAGATTTTTTAAAAGTAACTTTTCTCTTGTCAGGGAATGGACAGTGGTTTTGCCGGTGGTGAGGACGAGACATACAATGTGTACGACCAGCCATTCCGCAGTGGCAGAGACATGGCCTCAAACATTTACAGGCCCAGCAAGAATATAGAGAAGGACACTTACTCTGATGACTTCGAGACAATAATGCACAGCAACAGGTACTGTTATCTTATAAGTATAATTTACATTTGAATACATTTTACACTTACTTTTTTACATCACTACATCTTTATACAACTTAACTTTTTTGAGGAAAGATTGTTTCGTTACTCGCTGATAGTAGGACATTTGATGGCAACTAAAGTTTGAACCCTTTGAAATCATAAAAAGAAATAACAGCCTGAACCACTTTAAGGTCATCCTAGCTTTATTTTGAGGCACGAGCCGTGCATGCACATGATGTCCCAGCAGGAAACCTTGTCCTTGGGGCAGCATTGCCACACTCTACTAGCCGAGCATAGCTTGTCCCATATGTTTAGTCACCAGCTTGTCATTGTCCTCTAGGAATGTTAGGCTGGCTGCAGGGCGCTGCACCATTGTGCAGAACATAAAAAAGAGAATCTGTGACTTGAGCAAATTTCCCTGCTACATAAAAACATATGTTCCGTGGAATTCCCAGATATTTTGTATCCAGTTCAGTTTTACTGCTTGTAGGAAACCTTTCAGTACATGTACAGCTTTAAAACAAGAAACAACCTGATAGTGGTCTGCTTTTAGTTGGGGTTTTGTGTTTTTTTGTTTTGCCCTGTTAGCTGCTTTAATGATACCTGAAGGTAAGAAAGCAAGTACAACTTTTAATCTAAATCATATTTTCATTCTTCATTTCCACCATCAGGTTTGTTCCTGGCAAAGAGTTCTCAGGTGCCGACCATGGTCAAAGAAGGGATGGGCCCGTCCAGTTTGAGGAGGATCCCTTCGGTCTGGACAAGTTCTTGGAGCAGGCCAAGCAGCATGGGGGCTCTAAGAGGCCCTCCACCAGTAGCCGCTCAAAAGACGACTACCATGATAAGAAACGCAGGAAAGAGTGAGAGTAGCTGGGCACAGGGTCTGTTCAGTAAAGTTGATGGCAGGCTAGAGGATAAGGAGGTAGTCCACGCCATTTTTGAGGGGTGTTTTAATACACCCAAGTCTCTACAAAATATGATTTGTCAGATTTTCCTTTGACTTTGAAAAAGGGTGAAATATTTTGATTTTTTTTTTCCTTCACCCTATTTCACATTTGTTTACTAAACTCCATTCAGAACATGCTGAGCATTTTAAGTCAAATAAGCATTTTAAAGTAGAAAGCAAGTGGAGCTAAATATGTAACTGTATGTGTGAGATCTATATCTCATAACACCTCTCTGTACAGTGCAGCCAATGTCATTTCAGATGTGAACAGCCATTTGATCTGAAAATATTTAGATTTTCGTCTTTTTTAGTTTTTTGGTTTTTTTTAGTTATTGTGTTTATTTCTTAAAATTTATTTTCATGTATACAGACTTAACCCTAAAGTGCTTAATTTACCTCGGCCTCCTTTGTAGCCCCAATATTCCCACCTTTTGTCAGCTGTATTTTATTTAAGCCTCAGGTGAGTTTGTGAGCACAGTTACTGCCCACATATGATAAAGGATATGTGCAGCAATATAAATGTGTCTGAAAGTTGTAAAGCAAAGAAGCTTTGTAATTCTTGTACATTACTACCAATGGAATAAATTTCATATTGTGTGTAATTGGTATCCCTCCATGCGTGTCTTATTGAGTAAACAATTTTGTACGGTATTTACAAATTTGGAAATGAGAGATTTTCTCATCAGCTCCTTTCAGTTTATTTTAGTGCAGAACTTTTAGAATATAATGAAAGTTCATTTATTTTTAATGGTGATAATTGTTAGTTGGCTCATAGCAGATTTCCCCAATTTCATTCACGCCCTGAGTAATGCATCCCATTTACATAGATGATTAAATGCCCAAAATATTTTCAGACGAGCCATCAATTCTAAAGTATGACTAGTGACTTTTTTTTTAAATAACTGCCGAAATGGGCTCTACAATTAATGCAATGATTAGAACAAAACCGGTTCCATTAATTACAGTTAATTATTATTTCTGCAGTCTGACAGTTTTATTTTCCTGCTCTTTGGAAAATAACCAGCGTGGCATTACACAGCCCAGCAGACTCACAACTCTCAGCACAGTGCCATCTTTCACTCATGCCTGAATTGGGCTCTGACAGTTGTTATATGCTTATGATTTATGTTTTCCTCAATGAAGATTGTTTATATTTATGGCTTCTCGTGTTAGTACAGCGTTCTGGACTTGTAAGCTATGTTTTATTGCTTGTCCTGTTGTGTCATCAGAAAAATGAAAACCTTAGAGCTGTGAATTAAGGAACCAGAAAGAATCCATGCCAAATTAAACTGTATTATGTTGGGATATCCAAAAGAAAATAATTGGAAAATGTTATGTGCCTAATTTGATTATGCATTGTTTGTATTTTTGTTTGCCAGAATTACAATGGGATGTGTAAATTCTCTCTGTATTCTCTCCCCAGAAATGGCAGAAGTCCGCAAACTTGATACTCAAGTAAAAGTGTATTTGCCTGAAGAAAAAAAAAAAAAACACACCACTACAAGTAGAAGTACCTCTTCAGATTTTGAAGTCAAGTTGAAGTACAAAAGGACACGTACCTTACTAAGAAATATTTGTTGTAAACGGTATTAAGTGTGATGGTTTTGACAACATAAATGTCAAAGTCTCATCTAGATTTACTCAAACTGTCAAAGTTAAAAAGGATGGCAAAGAAAAGATGGAGTAATTATTTAGAATTAAGTGCCAAAGTTACCCAACAAATAGCACAGCTGGTAAAGTCTGAGGAGATTTTAACCTATTCATGTACAAACAGGTGGATAATCCATAATAATACAAAACAATTTATTAGTTAATAGGAATTTGTAATAACAATTTTATGTGAAAAAGTAACTAGTAATTTAAGATGTAAATTCCATGTAATGGAGTAATAGTATCTTAAAATAGCAATAATCCAGTACAATACAAGTACCACAAGTTGATACTAAAGTAGAGTACTTAATAAATTACTACCTCTGCTTCTGCCTTTACCCTTTTATTTGGCTAGGAACTATATAAGGTAACTTCCACAGGCTTTAAAACATCACCCCCACGCTTCTCAAACTGCTTCGTTGAGCACCATGAATCGAAACTGACCTGGAAATGACTCCAACAGGTGATCAGAGTCGTCTTGTTTGAAAACAGGTTTCTAACAAGATTACATTACTATGTTACTAAGGTTTGTGTTTACAAGCACTTATATGTTTACAATGTTTTCATAAGCTTTGAAATTGTTCTCACTATTTATTTGGATACATGCAGCGACTTACTGCAGTTGCTTTTGCACTTTATCGTGTGCCTGACATTTTGACACTAGAGCAATAAATTCCATAGGACAAATGTCTGAATTTGGAAATAAATGTTCCTTCATCTTTACATGTGTATTTTTTACAATATTTGATCCACATATTTTTTAGATTATTTTTTTTCCCTAGGTGGACGGTGAACCGTATATGATAACTTCTTAGACATTGATTTCCCACCTAAATCTTAAACTTTTTTAAAAAATTAAAGAAAGAAAAAATCTACCAATAACATTAAAGGATTGAAATTTAAAATTAGTATTAGTATTTAAAATAGTATTTCAATGGGTGCCCTATAAAGGGTTAACTTAAGAACCAGGCTAAAACCCATGAATCCCTCACTTAATTACCTATACTCATGTGGAGAAGAGCTGACAATCTAAAAAGTTATCTGATTCTTGACCATTATAGGGTTACACCCATAGGTTGCTGTCTCCTCTCTGCACTTAGAGAAACAAGCTTATTGTGGTATGAGTGTGAGTGTGAAGAAATTCATCTGGCGTACCAGCTTAGGGTGTCTGAGTCATGTGTGGTCTGATTGTTAAAGGGATTTGGAAGCACATGCATGAGGAGGAAATCAGTGTACAAAAGACAAAAAATAAAAATAAAAAAAATTTTAATTTAAGATTTTTTTTAACTAAAAGTCAACACAATCAGTTTTTCTTTTCAACCCAGCACAGTTCCAGCAAAGGCTCCGACCACTGTTGGAAAGTTAAGGACAGCTTGGTAATAGTTCTCCGCTGAGCTCGTCTGCCTTTATGAATGTGCACAGAGGAAGATGAATGAGATTCGTATTCATGAAGGTAAGAGGAAATTGGTTCCTGGGCATTGCTCTTGTGTGCGGTTCGATGCAAACTGTGAACATATTGTGCTGGGCCATAATGGAATCCTCAGGTCGCAGACTGAGCCCATGATGGATAGCGCCTTATCTTTGCTTCACAAGGAAGCAAACACAGAAATAATAAACAATATTGAGTTGTTGCAGCACATCTTTCCACTCTTTGGACTTGAAGGAGGATAGCTTAGTTTGTTTTGTGATGCCTTTTATCATATTTACCCCTCCTTCCTCTCTTTGGTAGCAGCAAAGCAATAAGTTTGGTGATGAATGCCCCCAGTGCTACTGTTGACCTGTCAAAGATGGTGGCCAGAGAGAGATCTTATCTCACTCCATGAGATTTGTTCTCGTCTCTTTCAGTATTGAAAGCTGATCCTATAACAGAGGCAGCCATTTTCTTTTGTCAAGGAAACACACCCACACAAATGGAAAACAATGATCCTATTTCCTCTCTGCCAGCGGCGCTGTTCTTCATTCATACAGAGAAACAAGACCTTTGTAAGAATTAATAAACCGACGCACAAAGGCATAAATGTATTATTCTATCCCCTGTGTGTTTGCTTTCCTATAACTTTTTTAAATTTATTATTATATAGGCTGTTGTACTGGTGACCAAACCCCAATTAGTGATGTCACAGCAGGTGTTTTCCTTATGCTTTCAGAAGTTCCTGCTTTAATATTACTGACTGAACATTTCACTCGTCTGGTTGATTCAGATTACAAATGTATCCTTGACTTATACACTTAGCTGCACTACCCTAGGTTTTATAACAACCGGGGACCAAATGTAATCTGTTTCTTGCAAAGACAACCTCTCAAACTATATGCATCCTCGCTATTAACATATTTTAGCATCTTTGAGCTCATTGTTTTGGTTTTATTCATCCCTGCTGATCCTATGAATCCATTTGCTGTCACAACAATGACAAAAATCTCTGAAAAACGTACCGTGCTCAACCTTTTTGGCACCAGACAATAGACCAAAGCCATTCAAACATTTAACAGCTTCAGACGAACATTTCTGTACAGACCAAAACACAGCAAACAGTCAGCTGAATACTTGGCTTCTATTGTCCCAGAAGTGCGACACCAAATAAATACCAATGTTGCTCCATGTCTGCACAAATTTGCTAACCTGTAAATTTTTATTTAATATTGTTTTTCTGCCCCTTAATTGATGCTGCTTTAACATATTTAAAATATTCCTACCTGAACATTTAACGTTACACTCATGACTAATGTGCAGTTATTAATCCATAGTTTGAAATTATAGTTTGAACACAGGGTACAAAACCACAATGTCGGCAAAACTGCAGCAGTCAAACTGACACTCGCCACTAGCAGCACACACACCCGAGCTACCTGTCTTTTCTCTGTCACCCACTTTCTTATCATTAGTTCCTCATCTGTGCATACATAGGCCAGTATGCACTCATCAGTATACCTGCAGCATAGAAGTACAGTCTGCTGCTCATGGGAAGAATGGTCCACCTGTCAAGCTATCTGTCCTGCCTGTCTTACCTAAATCCTGAAGAATCCATCCTCCCCTCAGTGACTTTCTGTGTGGATCATCTATTATGGACCGTAGATTTAGACAGCCGTAACAATCTCTAATGGTTGTGTCAGTCAGAAAGTGGTCTACCTGCTGCACACTGGGAGCAGGGCCCGCCCAACCGTGGTGGGAGTGCACACTGACTGCTCTGGGATTTGCTGCAAACTGGTTGACGCCTCACCCAATATCTTCATCTGAGGAAAAGCCCGGGCCAGAGACAGTGTGGTTTCAATGGAAACATCTGGAAATGGGATCCAATAAAGTACCATCGCGTATCATATAATCTTTCTCCACACTGCACGGGTTTCCATTATTCCACCTTTAACTTGCTTTTGCGATGTCAAATGCAATGCTCTGATTGATACTTTGTCCTTGTGGGATTGTTAGAAACATCCATTGCAGACACTGAAACGGATCATCGATCGGGATGTGACTTGCATTTAGCCTGTCTGTGCATGAGTTTAATTCCTAGCAACGATTGTGCTCGTTCATGCTCCTTCATACGGTTACTTGTGTACTATTGTGATTTCATCATTTGTTATTTACCACATTTAGATGCCAGTGAAGTATGAAAAATAGCTGCTTGCCTAGACTTCCTCCCAGGCAGCGTTGGGTCTTTAATAGGCTGTCAGGGGGAATAGAAGGAGAGATTGATTCTCCTGATGATTTCATTAGATGACATCAAAGCAGGGAAATTGCAACAGAGAGTGGGAATACATCTTCTGTGAAAAGGAAATCATCTGCCATTTGAATGATACTGTAAGAACATCAGGAGTGACATGTAACCTTGTCAGTGGAGAATCAGTAATTATGATGTTTTTCTCAACAGGGATATTATGTTGGCGCATCACATCGGACCAGATAGCCACATTCATAGTTAATATTTGGTTTATGATGCAATAGGAAAGCTGGGAAACACTGACAGCATCTGGTTTACCATAAGACCCACAGGATTTATTAAAGGAATCAATATTAAAAAATAAATGCTTGCAATTATACTTGTTTGAATACCAACACTTAGAATTCCATGTGCAGATTAATATGCAAGGGGTCACCTGGATAAAGCTTTGCTCAAAGACATGCACAAAATAATAATAAAGTCAAACCTAACATGTAACTTTCCTTCCTATTTGTGCAAGGCAATATAACTTGTGGATATCGGGCCCATTTCTTCCAAAAGAAGTATGGTTGTTGCCCCCAACAACCATGTATCGCTTATACATTTGTCACACAAACTATATTGTGATATTACATTAGCCTAGGAAGTTGAGTTCTCTTTTCCAAATGGAAGCTACTTAACCAACTTGCTTACAGTCAAGCTGACAATCAAGTTTTGACTTCATTTAATGACTTTTTTGCAGCTCCCTCACTCTTAGGCCTGTGTGTCCCACATTAAAGTGTTCTTACTAAATGTTACTGGCAAGCGACCAGACTGTCACATCTCTCCACAGTGGGTAGTCTCATTATCACAGGAACTGACACCATTCAGTTTAATTTGGCGACTGGATATTTGTGCAAGGACCTTCACATGCACTATGCATTGGAATTAGGTCCTTTGCCCTCTTTGTCCAGTTATTCTAGATTTGGCCCAAATGATCCATAAATACAAAAGCATGTTTAGATTATCTCAGAAAAAGGTTACATCAGTTGCTGTCACTTCATCAGAACTCACAAAACTAGTTTAATTCCTGGTCATTTGTAGTCTTTTCCCATGAAATGCAACTGCTCATGGTAATATGAGGCTGTGGATTATACTTTATTGTAACTGCATGTGGCTGCATGTGAGAACAAAAATATAATCATTGCCACCAGGTTTCAGGTGTAAAACAATTAATCATTCAGAGGTTCTGTCTGAATGAATTGCAGTGATTCTCCCTGCAATGTCTGTATCAAAGAGAGCAGACCCACTTTCCATTTAACCCTGCCTCTGATCCTATTAAAGCTGGATCCTTATCACCATTATCAGGTTTGTAATGGATGGGAGCTCGACTGCCTGTGTGCACAGTGAAAAGGGCTGTTTCACTATTCCACACATAAGGTTACAGCCTTAAAAGGACACAAAAGGTAAGAACCTGAAATTTGATTAGAGGACCATCAGCTGTTATAATCAGTGTTCTAGTCATGGATGTCACACTGTGGGCAGCACACCAGTGCCACCAAACACTGAACTATAACCTGAGGCAACGGTGTAACCTCTGATTGTAGGTCTGTTACCACTCAGTGCTCAACCTTTGTGTAGCTCAACAGTGCCATCTAGGAGGTCAAATGTAGGAGTGTGTTTATGGAACTGTGGACTTGATGTTACTTTCTTTCAAAGGCTACGCAACACTTGTACTATTTCCACATGATCCTAATGTTCCAGCTCACAAACAAGCACATGAAAAGAAGGAAGGAAGGGGGCAGGTTCCTGCTCGCCTTACAAACAATTGTACCTTATCTGAGACACAGGCAAACATTGGGCCCGTGCTAATAGACACGTTTCACCAGACCACATTACCCAAACAGGAAAAGAACAGGAACTACAACATGGAGTTCTGCAAAATCCTGCCTGTGACTCCAGGAAACTCTTCTATTGCTGTTTGCTTTTTTTCAAACATGTAAGCTGGTAACTCTATCGTCGAAAAAAAAAAAAATCATAAGCCAAAATGCAATAAATACATTCTATTTGTGTTACAGGGGCAGCTGTAGCTTAGTTGGTAAGACAGTCGTCCACGGACCACAGGGTCAGTGGTTTGAACCCTGGTCCCTGCTACATGTTGAAGTGTCTCTGCAAGACACTGAATCCCTAACAGCCCATTCCCATCCCGGGGCGTGTAGAAATTAAGGAGGGTTGCTTCAGGAAGGGCATCCGGCGTAAAAACTGTGCCAAATAGACATGTGGTCAATGATCCGCTGTGGTGACCCTGAACTCACGGGATAAGCTGAAAGGACAAAAAAAAAAAAAAAACCATTGTATTTGTGTTACCTACTTTTTTCGCTGATACCGTTATATAAAAAACTGAAACAAACCACTGTTTTTATTCACATGTCGTGTCTTATTTGGTCACTTGGTCTCAAAGCAAATTGTCTTTCCATAAGAAAACTTGACAGGCTATCTATATCAGGGGATCAGTTATTTTGATTTGTGATGGAAAATTGCAAACATGATCAACTATTAAAGTTTTTGTACTAATTTGCTGCATATGAAAAATGTGACCCTGACACTGTGACCCTTACAAAGACCTTTAAGCTGTTGAATTAGGCATCAGCAACACCTCTGTGTGCAGAAGATAAGGTAAAGTTCCTGTTGCCACGGCTATCGCTTACATTGTGCTTAAGCCTATGTCTGGAAAAAAAGGTGTTAAATGTCTATCACATTTAGCTATGCAGGATGATAGATGGGAAATAAAGTTCAACCAATAACATTAAAGGTTGAGGCATAGTAAACATGTGTGGTATAAATAGAGGTTTTTGTTAAACATTGAGTTGAGCTTAGGATCATAAGAGCTTAGAGCATATGAGCCTCGAAGCTGCTTTTCTCTGTGTTCTGTATTGTTCCTTTCCTGCAAGAAATAAAATAAACAAATACATTTGGATCGATCCAGCTTCTTTATCAGTTTCACTCAAGGTGTCTGTGACCAGAGAGGTTGTTGGTTTTGACAACATTATTTCATTTATGTTTCCACTTACTTATTGATCAGTAGTTTGTACTTTATTATGTTTCTTTGGTGGAAGATTTTTCCTTTCTTTTCTACTTTTCATGCAAAGCTGTAACACAATTTCCCTATGGGACCAGTAAAGTTGTTTGAATCTTGAATCTTGAATGATTCCTATCTGGATTTCTAGTTCTTGCTTATTCCTTGCCTCTCTTTATCCCTTGCTTTCATACTGTTTCTGTTTCTATCGCCTCTGTGTTTGTTTCTCTTTAACTGTTTGTTAATGGCACGCTTGGGTTATAGGACAGAATGGTGGTGGAGTGGTTAGTGCTGCTGCCTCACAGCAAGAAGTTCCCCAGTTCAAATCAATGGGCTAGCTGCAGTCCTTCTGTGTGAACTTTATGTGTTGGGCTGTGTGGGTGTGTTGTTCCTTAGATAGACTGGTGACCTCTCCAGGGTGTCCAATGACATCTGGGATAGGGTCCAAGCCCCCTTTGACCCTGAACAGGATCTTCTTCTTTCTTTTCCTTTCGGCTGTTCTCTTTCAGGAACAGCCTCCATCTAACTCTGTCCTCTGCATCCTTCTCTCTCACACCAACTAACTTCATGTCCTCTCTCACTACATCCTTAAATCTCCTCTTTGGTCTTCCTCTAGACCTCCTGCCAGGCAGCTCCAACCTCAGCATCCTTCTATTATACTCACAGTCTCTCCTCTGAACATGTCCAAACCACCTCAATCTGGCCACTCTGACTTAATCATCAAAACATCTAACATGAGCTGTCCCTCTGATGTCCTCATTCCTGATCCTGTCCATCCTCGTCACTCCCAAAGAGAACCTCAACATTTTAAGTCTCTTCTTCAGTGCCACTGTCTCTAAACCATACACCATCTCTGGTCTCACCACTGTCTTGAACACCTTTCCCCTGATTCTTGCTGATACTCTTTTATCACACAACACACTTGACACTTTTCTCCACCCGTTTCAACCTGTAGCTCTGAACCAGTGACCTTAATTACTTAAAGTCCTGCACCTTCTTCTCAAAGATGGGATTTGAACCCGCTGTCTTCTACTTCTCAACCCAATGCTCTACCACTGGGACAACAGACACACATGTATTCTATCTTGCTGCGGCTAAGCTGAGCAGACCTCCACCTCTCTAGATTTTCCTCCACCTGCTCCCTGCTCTCGCTACAGATCACAATGTCATCTGCAAACATCATAGTCCATGGAGATTCCTGTCTAACCTCATCTGTCAGCCTGTCCATCACCAGAGCAAACAAGAAGGAGCTCATAGCCGATCCTTGATGCAGACCCACCTCCACCTTGAACTCCTCTGTCACAGCTACAACACTCCTCACCACCATCTATAATACAATGATAATATTGCTGTTGGTGAGATTTTATTTTCAATCCCATTAAAAAATTTAGGGGAGGTTTTCATTTTAAGACCATTTAAAGCAATTTCGTCATTTTAAACTATACTAATAAAATTGTTATACTTCATGGACTTTTTTTTGATACACCCACCCACTAATTACCAACCCAGGGATTCACCTCAAAGACAGCCTTGACCTTTGTTATGGATCTTCCGAGCACAGGTTCTCACCTCACTGGAAAAGAGCTTACAGCTGACGCCTAGTCAAAGGTTATTATGGGTTATTACCATGGGCTGGGCTTGGGACGGCCCACAAAGACGAGAGGGTGCCGCCTAGCAAAGAGTGAGAAGAAAACAGAGGCTCTCACACCGGTCTGATTTTTTAAGATTTTGTTGGTTGTATGGATGGAGGAGGGCCTGGTGACTCAGTGATAGGGCTGGGATGCAGAACGCTGCAGGTTCAAAATCCACCCCACCAGGTGTGCCCCCACCCAGCCACCAAGAGCGACCCTGTTGCCAGTCCTGAGCCCGGGTAAAGTGGTCAGGTTGCGGTAGGAAGGGCATCCGGCGTAAAAGAACATGCTAAATCAATGTGCCCAACATGTTCCTCTGTGGCGACCCCCCCCCCCGAAGGGTCAAGCTGTAAGCTGCTGATATTTTTGTTGGCTGTATGGATGGAAAATATACATGTGGAAGCAAGAGTGAGGCCACAGGCAAACGCTGACGTTATGATTCCAAGTTCGGCAAATGTACCACCTAAGTGATTGATATTACCAAACGGAATGAGAACATCAGCTTAATTTGATGTATTCAATGATTGATTCAAAAATGTTAATTATTTAATTTAATGACTTCATATTTATTTATCGGTCTTAAATTGGTTGAAATTTAATAAATAAAAAAGTTTTACACACCGTGAGAAACTAGTACAAAGCACACGTTTTAGTTTATGTCATCTCCAACTCTTGTTAGAGTGATTAAGTGTGTATACATAGACGATCTTCGTACTGGAGTAACACCATTGGTCAATGAAACTGCACGGGGGCGCGGATTTCCGGCAGGCTCGTGCGGTCACATTGCAGAGTGGGCGTCTAAAACATCATCTTCCTCAGCTCATACATGACTTCGCCGTTAACGTTACTTTACTTGGACCACTTGAGATTGTAATATTTTTTTTCAGTCGCAGTCGGCCGAGGAAGATGACGGAAAGCTCTGCGAACAAGCTGCTAAACGGAGACACTTGTCACACGACCTCAAATGGGAAAAAAACGAGTAAAAATGGCTTCGTGAAAAACCACTGCCCGTTTCAACAGCCACAGAAGTATCGTCGCCTCAGGAAGAAGGTAAGGCCCAACCGTCTGGTAGCCGACACGGCAGGGTAAACAAACGTAGCTGGGTTTGGCACTGTGTGTGAGGAAACCGTGTCGAATAAGAAACCACTGTTAGCTCGCTGTCTTCCTTAATTTTCCATGTATCTACGCGTTGTAGCCATAAACTGGTATGTTTTATTAGCATTAAGACAAAACGTGGGAGTTGTGACTGTAGACAAGCGACAACTAATAAGTAACCTGTGTAACATGAAGGTAAATAGTTGAGCTTATTTAGCTTAGCGTTATATAATGGGATGTGTCCGTTATGTCGTAGCCTAGCGGCTTGTCCCAATGCGACATATTTCAAGCTAGTTGTTGCTAGTTGCTAACGAGAATTTACTTTCGTTTATAATCCGTTGTTTAAAGAAATATTGGTTGCTTATCATACTGTTTGTATTATTACACACTTTAAATTTAAATCGTAACTAGTAGCTGTGGGAACGCTACACGTGCTTTGTCTTTCAAACTTTTTGCTTAAGTGCTTTTAAGTCACCTGATCAGTAACTTTACACACTGGCGTTTTGGCGCTTATGTGCATTCAGTGACGTTACACCGGCGTGGTTTAGAATTGGTGTTTCTGCTTTTACTACCGGATACCGACATTTATTCTTTCCCGTACCGCTAATCTTCAAAGATGCACAACTACTACATACCACAACTACCTGTAGCCACTACTACACTATACCGTGAACGCTTTCTGGAATGCGGACAGCACAATGTGGCACACAAATCCCTGGTTACATTGCCTCTAGTGACATAAATAGTTTGAAGAAGACCGATGCCCAGTCGTGTTATTACTGAGAAGCTGACTATCTCCAGCGAAATGACACTGGGAAATGTCTTCAGGCTGTCATGGGTGTGGTCCTTCCAGAGTGGAATGAAAAGCACAGCAAACAGCGAATGTACATGTGGGAAGTGGTGGAGGTGGAGTACACATATGCCTTTGTTTTCTAGGTTTAAGAAAGAAGAGAAATTCTACAACCGCACACATTATGTAATGAAATTGAAGTACTACCCTTCTGATACTTGAGAACATCACCTTCTAGACATGCAACAGCATTGATGTCAACATATACTGGATTTACACAATTACATTCACATGTTATGGCTGCCATACCAATTACATCCTTATGCTACAATCTCTTAATCCGGTAGAAGGTTGGGGCAGAGCTGCAGGCCACATTACTGCTGGCAGTGGTGTCAGATGTTGGTTTTATTCCCAGTGGAAATGGGGAGTGTGCATCAAATGGTTTTACCATGAGTGATTTATTCATTCATTCTTATATATCTTATGTTATCCAGCCATTTCTACCTGTGCGATTGGCCCAACACAAATGAGACCGTGTACAGCATTTATCAGTAAAGTTAGTATGCAAGGTGTTCATCTGACCCACTGCAACTTGGGGTTCAGTGTCTTGCCCAAGGACACTTCAACACCTAGCCAGGACTGGGGATCAAACCACTGACCCTGTGGTCTGAGCCACCTGATTATCTGGGTGAGGACACACTTTACTTATTTTTTACTGTTTCAGGCCTAATGTGAAGTCTACATTGTGTGCAAGCTTCTCATACATTGTATACAATGTGATATGATAATCCGAGCTGCAGCATGAATATAAGTAGATTTCCATTGAGGGTATTTGTTGGATGTTCTTCTTAGTACAGTACAGTACAGCAGTCTTTTTGAGTGGGGAACTACGATGAAAATCTCTTTCTGTTCATACGTCATAGCTAGGGTTGCTAGTCTTTTGATACATTTCCTTGGACCTTTAGAGAGAGCTACCTGTTTGGCTGGCTTTAAACAAAAACACACACCAACCACACATAATGCAGTGTTCTCTTGTTCCCTGGCTCAGAGGTATTTCTTGGAGAAGCATGACTGGTCACATGAGGTATCGTTGCTAAGCTGCAGGGCAGAGCCTGTAATGAGTGACTGCACTCATTTCTTTAGTGTTTTTTCTAGACATCCAGTTCACAGTGTAGCTTGCAATGATGCTTTTATTTTTTTATTAATTTTGTGAAACTCTGTCAATGTGTGACCAAGTTCATATGGCCCCGTAATCCAAGATCAATGTTGCTATTCATCAAATCCTATGAATTAGAACCCAGACAGGCTACATGTCAGTTTCACTGCTTACTGGTCCATGGGTCTGGAAATTGTTAAGTCTCCTCAAATAAATGTGTTTTGGGGAACCTTTCTTACTCTCTTTCCAAGAAAAGCACATTTTTACTCCGATAAACCGTATATATTCCATTGTGAAAAGAAAGTGGTATGAGCTTCATACTCCTGAATCTGTTCATTTGGGGGTTTTTTTATCTACTGTAGAAGAGGTATAAAAATGTGATTATTAAATTTGTAACTCTGATATGTCCAAACTTTTATGTTTTTAATTGTTTTAACCCCCCCCCCCCCACAGAACCAAAATGTTTCACACAACTCCAGCCTGTACAAAAAACCCTTTGTGGAATCCTTTGAGGAAACCCCTCTACTGGTGGCTGTTCTCACATACATGGGTTATGGCATTCTCACCATCTTTGGCTACCTCAGAGACTTCCTCCGCCACTGGAACATTGAGAAGTGTCACGTGGCTCGGGAGAGGGATGAACAGAAGGTAATCAGTATTCAAGTAAACTTTTTTTTGTCCTTTCGGCTTATCCTCTGAGTTCAGGGTCGCCACATCGGATCATTGGTCCGCATATCTGCATGTTGATTTGGGACAGTTTTTACGACGGGTGCCCTTCCGGACACAACCCATCCCCATTTCTACTGGGTCTTGGGACCAGCACGGCTGGGGATCAGGCTGTGCTGTTCGGCTTGAGTGTCTTGCCCAGGGACACTTCGACATGTGGTCTGGAAGAGCAAGGCGCAAACCTCTGACCCTGTGGTCGGTAGGCGGCCACTCTACCAACTGAGCCACTGAGCCCTTTATTCAAGTAAACGTATTTTTTAAATAAGATCAAAAAGCTAGTTAAAGCTAATTGAATGTTGAAAGATAGAAGATTACTTTGGTCAAAGAAAATTTCATGTAACTTCATTCAGACAAGTCAGACGGCCTTTCTTAAAGATCCTGCCTCATTCATGTCCCAATGTTGCAATTCTTTCACCATCTTTCTCAAACCTGTTATATCTGGTTTGACTGTAAATGCTGACTGTTACCCTTGACTGCCATAAATCCTGGAACACACTAAACAGTTAAAACATTACATAAAAAAAATAAAAGTAATAAAAATTCTTTCTGTAAAGAGCCATCATTTTACATGTTATCTAATGTAGCTGATTAGCAAGTGGAGAATGTTGTTTTTTTTGTTTGTTTGTTTGTTTTGTTTTTTAATGGTGATTCCCATTTCCTCTGCAGGACTTTGTTCCACTCTATCAGGACTTTGAGAACTTTTACACCAGAAATTTATACATGAGAATCCGAGACAACTGGAACCGACCCATCTGTAGTGTCCCCGGCGCCAAGATGGACCTGGTAGAAAGAGTTTCCTACGACTACAATTGGACCTTTGAGTAAGTTGCTTTGTTGTGAGTGTGTGTTGATTTCGGTTCAGAATTATTTTTTGAATCAAGGTTTTTTACATGATAGTTACTACCCTAAATATGTGTGTTTGTTCTCCTCCTATCGTCACTTCAACTGTATGTTTAACTTCAAGGCATTGACTGCGGTTCTGGTAAAAGCATTACGTAAGCAATGATTCAGATGCTTATGTTGTAAGGGCAGGAATCAGTCACCTGGCACAGTAAAGAACCACCATCCACTAACAAAGATCAGCCCCAAACACACAATTTTACATACAATAGCAGTATAAATAAAACTATATATTAGTAAAAGTGGGAGAATTTATTTGACTGGAAAACTACTGAATTACTACTTTTGTCCAATTTTTCTTAATGTTATTCCTCAAGGAAATAGTTTGTTTGTTTTTTGTTTGTTGGTTTGCTTTAAGGAAAAAACACATACATTAATCTACAAAAACATTGATCCCAACAGGACTAATAAATCTAGCCTTTTTGGAACAGTTTGAGAGTGAATTAACACCTGCTGACAAAATGGTCTGATAACAGTAAAAGCTGTGTCATATTAATATTTCTGTCACTAGTATTTCTTGGCAGAATTATTTGACAACAAACTATTTTATATTGTCACTTTCTATCACTGAGCAGAAAACTGGCCAAGCAACCAATTGAATGTAATTAGGTTACCACTGTTGGCGTAGAGCCACAGCACCAATTCTCTTTGTGTCTCTCAGGCATACAGGCAAAGTTGTTAAGGACGTCATCAACATGGGCTCATACAACTACCTCGGATTTGCTGAAAACACTGGGACTTGTGCTGATGCTGCTGTTGAAGCCACACATAAGTACGGAGTTGGAGTGGGAAGCACTCGCTGTGAGATGGGTATGGTTTAAAAAAAATAAGATAAAAATAAGGCAAAAGTTTACCTGTTGCTAGTGGTGTATTTATTTTTAGGCCTTGGCTTAGTGTTTGGTGAAAGTTACTGTACACTGATGGGCTGAATGATTGTTTAAATGATTTTGGTAATGTTTCCAGGAAACCTGGATCTTCACGAGGAGCTGGAGCAGTTGGTTGGCAGGTTCCTGGGTGTTGAGTCATCCATGGCTTTTGGGATGGGCTTTGCAACAAACTCCATGAACATTCCATCTCTCACTGGAAAGGTGGAGAATTATTTGTCCTTTTGGTGTTTTGTTCTCCCAAGAATATCCTACCCTACTTAATTTGAATACTAATTTATATTTTTTGCTTTTGTAGTCTCACTGGCCCCTGTACCTATACGGTAATTAGAAGCAAGTGCTTACAGTTTACAGTAAAGGAAAGGTATTGTTTCCTGTATGAGGTGGAAACAAGCTAATCTTTCAGATGTATGGCCAAACAGTAAAGAGTTCAGACTCTTCTACAAACTACCATTTTACAGCCAGAGTTTTCAGAAAGTGTTTGGCTTATTTCAGATGCTGTTGCTTTAACTGCAGGACATGCCACTCCTTACTTGCTCTTGTCTTCTATAGCCAACGTCACTTTAACAGGAAGAATTTCCTGATAACCACGAGTAAGAAATAAAAAAAACTGTCCCTTTATTCTTTCATCATTGTGTTGTATCATATTTCTGTGTTGTGTAACAAACTAATTTATTTAATAACCAGAGGAAATCTTAGGGTTTGTTGAGTTTAGATTAGGTGTCTACAATATTTATGATAATTATATAAAGGAAAAAAAATCCTGAAATTATGCTGGATATGTGTGACTTTAAGAAAAGCTTGTGCTCTGATTGAGATATTTGTTATTAACAGGTTAATATAACTTTAAATACCAATTTGACACATGTAATTAGGAATCCCTAATTTTTTGTGTATTATGTAGTTAGAGTAATTTTTGGCAAGCAAAAAAGTCTGTGTCACCCTGTTTCACCCAAGAAAAAAACATCCGAAGATTATTCATTAAAAACAGGTCACAGAGCGTTACATGGTCATTGCTCAACACTGAAAATTTTCAGATGTGAAACACTGGATGTACTCAGATTTGGTAAACAACGGTTAACTAATATTTGACCTTGGGGATAATTAGAGATTTCCTCTAAACATAATCTAAACTCTGTAACCTGTGTCAGACATAAATCAATTTTTTTTCCTTCCTGTTATAGGGTTGTCTTGTCCTGAGTGATGAGCTAAATCATGCATCGCTGGTGCTGGGTGCCCGTCTGTCTGGCTCTACAATTCGGGTCTTCAAACATAACAGTGGGTGACTTCAACAAACTAGCACCTTTGTAACCGAGAATATTTTGATCATCAGACGGTAATGTGGATATAGCATGGATGTTGAGTGTGTTTTATTCATAAAACCCTTTGTATTGTAGACATGCAAAGCCTGGAGAAGCTGCTGAGAGACGCTATTATACACGGCCAGCCAAGAACCCACCGACCCTGGAAGAAAATTCTCATTGTCGTGGAGGGTATATACAGGTATACAAAATAATCTGTCATCTTCCACAAGCATGCATTGTATACTTAAGCACAGAAAGATGTGAGCATGAAAACTAGCCTCACCTTGACCACACAATACTATAAAAACATTTTTCTGTTCCTATACATTTTTTTTTTCCCCTCTGAGTATTTCAAGGTCACAGCTGTGTAACATTACATTGTTTCCTGCAATTTACTTGATACTCACAGTTTTCTGAGTGAGGACCCAATAATCTATATATTTAGCTAGACTAGTAGTGCATTTGTCACTTTGTTCGTGAACAAAATCAAGATAATTTTTTTTAATATATAGATGTAAGTGTTCCATCATTATTCTTACATTAATCTACGATGCAGATGGTGAATTCAGTGCTTACATAGCATTTTGAGTCAAAGCACTTTACAGTGCTGCTTCACTTTGACCCATACACGCACGCTCAGAACACCATTGGTGGCAGCGGCTCTGCAAGATCTTCACCTGACTGACTAGGAGCCACTTGGGGTTAAGTGTCTTGCTCAAGGACACTTTGACATGTAGCTGGGAGGAACCGGAAGTCAAACCAGTTTAGCAAACCTAATGATTAATGCAGCCCATTTCATGACTCAAGCAGTGTTTCAGGAGATTAGACAATTAAATAAAGCGTTTTCACTATATTCACAGCTCTCCCTCTATATCACTTTGTTTAAATATAGAACATAATGGTAATTGTCCATTATGGCTACTGTCCTTTAAGCTTAATGTATTCCTTGCTCTTAGAAGTGTACTTACTAAAGGGAATCAATCCTGTTGATCAATATAGTTCATAGAAAAACTGCCAGACATAATGAATGCTCTTTACTAATGCAGTGTTAATGGAGTTTTGTTTCCACTGGGATTTTGACAGCCAATACTTCAGCCTCTAAAATGGACAGTCCTTACACACACTTACACATAGACTAAGCAACGCTTAGGTTTAATTGGTGGATCAGTTGCTCGCCTGTTCCTATGAACACAGTAGCTTTTTGATGTCTTTGTTGGAGAATCTATATATACTATATATGTAATTTTTTTATTTGTTTATTTTTTGGGGGGTTCTGAAGTATGGAAGGTTCCATTGTACGTCTGCCAGAGGTCATTGCTCTGAAGAAGCGCTACAAGGCCTATCTGTATCTGGATGAGGCCCACAGTATTGGGGCCCTGGGGCCTAATGGCAGAGGAGTGGTGGACTACTTTGGCCTGGATCCTAAAGATGTTGACATCATGATGGGAACATTCACTAAGAGCTTTGGTGCTGCTGGAGGTTATATTGGAGGAAAAAAGGTTAGTGAAGCTGTATACAAGATAATCTCACTGTCTGTAAGGTCAGACAGTGGAATCTGAAACCTCTGTTGTAAGGGAAATCGCTGGAGTACTTTGATGACATCCTACATGAGCAATATCCTACTTCAGTTTTGATATTAGTCAGAAATGTTTACTAGCAGTCAGGAATTTAGGTTTTCCTTTTTTTTTTTTTTTTTTTTTTTTGGAAAGGATTTTATTCCATTTACACTTTCAGTCTAAGCCATAGTAGAACTGTAAATTCACGCTACTTTAAGTGGCCTAGGTAGCTAAACCTAACCCAGAGCAAAATGTAGAAATACAAAGCAATAAAACACAAGATGGAACTACATCCTAGGCAACACTTAAAAAAACAAATTCCTGCAGTGTTTCACACAGAATTTGATTAGAATTGTGTTGGTGTCCATGTACATGTGAGGGCCTGTAACGCGTTAGGGCACCACAGTGAATTTTCGCTACTGAGTTGATTTAGTTAAGGGTTATTGTATATTTGTGCCAAGGAGGTTCAGTGTAAATCCTAAAGATGTGTATAATGTAAAATATAGCAGAAGAAATGTAAACATCGATTGTATGCTACTTGTTCGTATTTACATATTAACAGCCTGCTGATTTTGGCACACCCTGTTTCCCAACAGCTACTTGCTTCAGATAGGTTGCTGAAGGTTCTGATTCAAAATTATGATTCGATTTATTTATATATAATATGAACATTTTAATTAGAATATTCTAAAAATGTTGCAAAATCAGCTGGTGGTTTTACTAGCAAAGATACAGTATCTTAACTCTGGTTTAAGAGTTACTTGGTCTTTGGTTGTTCAGAGTTGGTACAGATTTATAGTTTTTACCTCGTATAGACAATCTTTGGCACAGGCAGTGGTGCTCAGAGGAAAGTGATAACTCACACCACATATATACAATCTTTTGCACAGACTATGTAAGAGTCTCTTTCTCCACTAATAATCAGAGAGCACACACATTAACGGTGTGTTTCATTTGTCCTGTCACCAATTAAATCATGGAAGTAATGTTACTGTTAGGTGGTCTGAGCTGCTGTTTGATATATTTAAAAAAGAGTGTTCAAATACACTTGGGTGGCCTGCTAAAGTATGTTGTATGTGTGGGGAAATGCTGGACTAGCTAAAACATTTTTAATTTTTTTTTATAGTTCTGTAAAATATTTGGACACTTGGTAACAATGAGGAATTAACCCATTACAGTATCCCTAGTAGAAACGGAGGTATTTATTTTTAAACCAGCAGTCACTAATAGATGGAACGTGGTCCGGGTCTGGACAGGACAGACTATGGGTCCTGACCAAGAGCTGGAACCAACACATAATTGAGTTTTTATTCAGTTTTGGCTGAGATTACTTTTCAACCGGCGCTACTTGGCAACAGGGAAACAAGGCACAAATTCCTTTTGAAAAACATTACCCAATAAATTCAGCAATTTGGAAAACAAGCAATCTTAAAGCCAACTACAATATGTTACGTGTTCTTAAAGATGTTCAACTTTACTGTTACCAGTTAAAGGCTCAACCACTTTAAGTTTTTGTTTTCAATTAAACTTTAATTACTTTTTTTCATTTTTGTGCAGTCAAGTGTTTGTTCTACTTGAAATGTTGAAACTTGTTGTAATAGAACATTTGTTTTTACAGAAGCAGAGGCTAAGCATTTATATTTCTCTGAATTGTTATCTTCTTCCTTATATGTAACATTATTTTATTTATTAATTTTTCCTGCAATCACTGTAAGGACTTAGAACTGTCTTTGTTGTGTCCTGTTGTTATTGGCAAATAAGAGCAACTTAAACCTTGTTTCTCTGTCAGGAGCTAATCGACTACCTGCGGCACCACTCTCACAGTGCCCTGTATGCCACCTCCATGTCGCCTCCTGTGGCTCAGCAGATAATCACATCAATGAAGGTCATCATGGGAGAGGATGGAACCACACTAGGTAGCTGTCAGAAAACTCTAAGCACTAATCACTTTAAAGCTCATGTGTTTATTGACAGCAGGGTTGTGCAATGAGTGCAGAGCAATCTTGTTCAAAAGGCTGCTTCAAGCAGAATCCATTGTCAAAGAGAGAAGACAAGGAGATTATAGTTGTGCTAGTAAACATGGCCACATGATGGCAGTATAGACCTGTTACTCTGATTAACTATTCATTACAACAAACTGGAGCCCTGCAGCTAAGGCCTGGTTGACAGACCTTTATTACTTTGGCTTTCTTTTTATTTCAGCTCACATCAGCATGGCCAGCTGTTGTACTTTCACTCTTCCATATTGGGTGTGTTGTTTTACCTTGAAAATGTTTCATTCCAAGCCAAGTGATCAAGGTCTTTTTCAATAACCCACTGGCAATCATTTGCCAATAAAGGTGTGTTCAACAGCCTTATAAAACCTTACGGCATGTGTGTAAACCCATTCAAGATATGATATAAAAAGGTACAAGTCCGTTCCTTTCACTCTACAGTCAAACGTCACTTTTGTTTTTGTTTTTTGGGAAAATGGCTGCTCTGACAGTATTACTTTTTAGGTTAAACTATTACTTTGGATAACATGTTCTCTAATACCTTGAAATAGAAACAGAACTTTTGGTGTCTCTTTAGCAAGCTGCTTTGGTCACCAACTAATCTTCTGATCATCACCTAAAGCCTGATCTTTTCAACATGGTTTTGCCTATTTGAATGCTTCTCTCTAGTCTCCTACTGTCTTTATCTCTCTGCATGTGCTTTTTTAGGAATTAATAGGTGGACACCTCCTTGCCTCTCTCTCTGATTCAGGTCAGGCTGATGAAAGTCTTGAAGGAGTGGTATGCTGACTCTTTACCCTCTCCTTTTATGGCTTTCAGATGTGTTTTTCCTTGTGTATGTGTGCTTCTTTGCCTTCACACTGGGCACAAAGCAGCATGGTGCTTAGAGCCAAAGATCTGTGCATGTCAAACTCTGTTGGACTCATCTTCTACACACAAACATACCACAGTCTTGTTTTTCTTGCAGGGCAGAACCTTTTTACTCTCTATGAAGTTTGATTGATGAAGTCTCCCTCAAAATGCGGACATAAGATCATATTACCTTGCTTTCCACTCATTAAATCATTAGCAAAAGGAATAAACACCTGCAACAGCCCTTATAGTATGAGCTTTGTTCAGGTCATAAAGTCTTTCCCCAGACCATTTCTTGGAAGAAAAGAAAAGCTAGACTGATTGACCTTGCAACTTATCTCAGCTTGACAAGTTTTGCTTGCAGAAAACTAACAGTGACAGTCTGATTGGTTGCAGCCGTGTCACTGTTTGAAATTCAAGCCTTTGATAGTTCAGACACTGATGTGAAGTTGAAGTGACAGTTGAGCTGCCTGCTAATAGTTTGTTTCTTCCTCTAGTGGTATAGGCAGCTGCTCGTGGTTCCCAGCACCCACCTGCATCAAAATGGACATTTGTTGTTTGAAGCTGTGATCAATCAAATATGCGGATGCAGCATTAGAGCACAAATCAGGCAAAGCTTTCTCAATACAAAAAGAATTTTAAAGCTTTTGAAAGGAGAACTGTCTGAATATTGTTTACTTTTTTGCTAACTTGATCATTCAGGGCTGAAAATAACTTGATTTATTATCTGTAGGGGACAAAAAAGACTTTGTTGTGTCTCCTCTGTTTTGCAGCACAGCCAGGCAGATGTTTGTTGCTGTTTACACTTTTTGCCCCATGGCTATTTGTATTTTTTTTTTAAGATGTAGTCTGTCAGGGCTGGGCCTGAGGATTCTGTTCCAGAATCCACAATTTACTATATGCTTGTAACTGACACAGGACTAATTCCTGCGTTGTTCCTGAACCTGTACCTCTTGAATGTACAGGAGAGATTTGAACTCTTGTAAGAAATTTCTTTGGACATGCTTTTGGTACTTAAGTAGGACTTGCCTTATTAACTGTGCTTCTTTTACTCCATGTTGGTTCAGTTCCAAAACGTTACCTTGGGTTTGTCCTGTCAGATGATATTCATGGTCTGCATTTTATAACACACTAACTAGAGGAATGCAGATATCCTCAGTTTGAGAAAACTTAGCAGTCCATGCTGTCTCTTTGACTGGGGCCTTTGAACAAGAGATAATGATAAAATTTTGAGTCTTAAAATTACAGATAAAGTAGTAGAATTTTGTAATTTAGAGCACTGGCACACAGCAAAGGGTTTTTCTCTCCAGCTGATAAGACCTCTGCACATGTAGCCTGTAATTGCGAGGTCACCAGAAATCGTGTACTGATAGCAATCATACAAGTTTAAGTTGTCTTTTCCTAGTAGTCATTAAAACTAGCAGAGTGAGGGGAATATTAATCAACAGCAATCAGCAACACAGACCTTATGAAAAGAGGTGTAGTCAGGCACGAAACGTAAGTAAAACCACCTGTGTGGGTGTAGCACGAGTAAGAATGGGCTTCAGTCAGAGCCATGAGATGTTGTTAGATAGACGTTCAAGGTTTTATAATTGTAGCAAAAAAGTAAAAATCTATCACTTAAGTAATGTAAGTAAATGTTTGAATCATAAAATTAGTTCGTAGTATGTTCGTTCAGTGTTTTGCTACAGTACAGTAGTCAGGCATAATGGGCCCCCCAATACATTTTGGTACAAGTAGAAGTCACCATAATAACTAAATTGTTATCTTGCCAAGCTGGATTTCAGTAACAATAACATTAGGCTTACCGAAAAGTGTTTTCCTAGGTTGTAAAAATACAGATGTGAAAAACCTTATAACGAGTATTTTGCTCTGACTTTTCCAGGGGCTGATCGGCTCAGACAACTATCGGAGAACACCACCTACTTCCGCAGGAAACTCGATGACATGGGCTTTATTATCTATGGCAATGATGACTCGCCTGTTGTGCCCATGATGCTCTACATGCCTGCCAAAATTGGGTATTTAAGTCTCATCTATTGTGGATTACATATAAATATTCGATGCTTTAAATACAGGAACAAGAGTAATTATAACTGCTAATAGGAGGAATCTTCAAGATTTTTTTTAACACTAAGCCGATAAGTTTTAATTTTAACTCCTTTTCCAAATCAAATATGACTGTTAAGTACAATAGCATTCAACCTGTGATGAACAGACTGTAGTTTACCCTTCTGAAGAGTTGGTCAATGTTGTTGTTGCTTTCAAGGGCCTTTGGTCGGGAGATGTTGAAGAGAAACATTGGCACAGTTGTTGTCGGCTTCCCAGCGACACCCATCATCGAGTCCAGAGCACGTTTCTGTGTGTCGGCTGCCCACACCAGAGAGATGCTTGACACAGTAAGTCATCCAGCAAGCTGTCCTTAATATAACCAAAGTCCCGTACTTCACCTTTTTATAATAATAATTTTAATAATAATATTGCAGTTAGGTGAATGTATAAAAGGAATCAATCAACCTTTTTAAATGTCAATTGTTTTAAATTTTTTTAAATATATAAAAATTAAGTATAAGAAGTGAAAAATTCCAATGAAATGCAACCTGTTGGGACAGATGCCAAAGCTAGTTTGTGGATAATCAGAGCCCTTACATTTTTACTGAATGCTGTCACCACTGCAACTTTATTTATCATCTAAGATTTAAAGAGAAAGATGCATGTAAGCTTTTCTCAGTATTTCGTCGTCATAGCTGATTTGTTCTAAGGGAGGTTACTAGAAGTCTGTTATTTATTGCTTAAGACTTCATTTTTTTCTTTAACATGTTCCTGTTGAATATTAAAGACTCCCAATATGTCCTTTTATTATAAAAGAATGTAGAAGGCCAATCGCTCATGTTTCTTTAAGCACTTCTGTCACTCAGAAGGCACCATTCATTTTACTAGGCAGCATGTCAGCACCATTTATAATAGTCCATTTAAAGGGCATCAGTTTGCCTATGTAGAGTGTTTCGAGTAGCCGCTTTTTCCGTCTTTGGAAAAGCCAACCCTCACTCTTTCTCAGAGAGAAGGAAGGTAAATTGTTTCCAGGTGGGCTGCACTGGTGCAGTGCTGATACAGTCTCTTGTGGAAAGAAGTGGAGTTTGTACTCAGATGTGGTTTATGCAACAAGCCTTCTGTTCACCTTTGTTTTAAGAGCCCCTTAACTTTGCCCCTCTGATATGTCGAAAGTTTAAAAATCCAAGTCCAATCCAAGTGTAATCAAGGTTTCACTTCATTTGTCACCTACAAAAGCAATCCTCCTTTAAATTGGGTCACTTACATAGCCAAACCTCCAGAATGAGTAGATTATCTTCACCTAATTATGATAGACCTACAGTACATAATGTTACTTTTGATTATTGTTAATAGAATTCTTCCTGTGTCTCTGCCAGGCATTGCAAGCCATCAGTGAAGTCGGCGACCTCCTGCAATTGAAATACTCTAGACGTGAACAGCCTCTTCCCTCACTGGGGTGGATGCCTGAGGAAAGCCTTCTTCAGGACTGAGCCATACTGTCCGTTTCCTGTCATTCCAAGTCCGCTTCCCTAACTTGCCGTTCCTCCTTACTCTACCTTTGTCTTAATGTACCTCTTTTTCACTTCTCTCATGGACTTCCCAGAACCCAAATCTTCTTTTCTGGTTTATCATTGATTTGAAACATGCACACTAACATTGTTCATTAACATGTGTGCAGTCTGTGATCTGTCCAGCTCCTTCATCGATAGCTTGGGAGGACCAAGTTACCTTTTTTTGTTTGTTTGTTTTTGGTTTGTGTGTGTGTGTGTCTCTATTGTTACAATGTGCATCCAGAGCCTTTTGAGTTTGTCCTGTGACTACATTGGTCTAATTTCAAGTCTTACACCTGTGTGCACATGGAATGTGTACGTTATTTGTGCAATAGTAACAATAATGTGGAATTTATTTTTAATTCCAAAAACCTAGAGCAAAGTAGGCTAATTATTGGTATGAGCTCCTATTTGGACAGAAGGAAATCGGATCATAGCGGTTGCTATGATGCACACACAAAGAAAATATGTAAATAATATTTATCCCAACTTTTGTGATACTGCCTTAGGGTAGCATCCCAAACCTCAAAGAGATACATTATTTCACTGGAGTAACATAAGCACGTGTTCTCCATATGTATTTATCGGATGACTTTTTTTCTAATCGCTTTTACTTGAACAGAGAGTATAGAATATTTGGTTCTTTCCCTAACCAAAGGGTATATATGTATGTGTAAATATATTTTCTACATTTACTTTTAAAAACGCAAAGCGTGTTACAGAAGAAGACATTTAACAAGGAAAGAATCACAGGGAGCAAGTCTAAGGAATATTTTTTACTACTTATTTTCTAGAAATATTTTTCAGCCTTATTTACTGTTTACACCTGTACTCAAATAAATTTGAGCCCGGTGTCTTTAACATTTCTATAAGCTAATGAGCTACACATGTGATTGTCATATTTCCACTGAGTCCTTCTCACTCAAGTGCTTTCATGTGAATCGGCATCAACACCTGTTTCTGAGCATGACGGCTGTTAACTTAGATCTGTATGCATGAAGATGATGCTGCTGCCAAGCTGATCGGATGTACAGACAGCTTTATATATTTAAAATGTGTTTTTTTTTTTTCATCTTTCAGATGAATTTTTGAGAATTCTTCACTGTTATCTGAAAGGCAGCTTGAAACGTCCACGTGTAAGGTGTTTATTTTAATTGACTAAAGTCTTAACTTTCAGTGCAGCACTACTGACAGGCATTGTAAATGCACAGATGAAGTAGTCACTGAATTTTTGTTTGGGTATGTCTTTTTTTTTTTTTTTTTTTGTTCATAATTTATCGTCTGTGATCATCTGGAATTACATTCCATATCAACCTACTTTTCGTGAGTGAGTGTGTGATCACCCCAAACCCCACTGTCAAATGACCTGTTGTGTCTTTTTAACTGTACAGCCTTTAGAGATTAGTCACATTTTTGTTTGAGTCATTCAGTATTGTTGTTTTCTCACAGAAAATGGCTTGAAAATCACTCAGTGATGCATTTTGCTTCTAATAAACCTAAAATCTAAAGTTGGGACTCTTGACTGTAATCTGCACTCTTCAGAAAGAGCTCTATGCTTATCATCTCACTTTCCTCTACAGCTGTCTCTAGCACAATGCTGTATATTAAGTCATTGTGTTTTCGCCTATGGAGGCAAAAATGTAATTGCAAACAGCAGCATGACTGTTTTTGTTTCAGCCAGGTTTCCCCTCATTGAAGTGGAAGAAATAAAAAATCCAGTGAGTATTCAAACACAGAGTTGCAGCTCTGCGATATTTACCATTGCAAACTGCTCTGCAGTAACCACTGGAAACATGCTTATCAGTGCTTCTGCCCTTGGACTTGTATTTGGATGGAAGATAAAACCACTTATAGGAGTTTGTAAAGCCACAATGTTTGTTGACTATGCTGTTGATTGCTGCAAAGATTAAATCACATTCTTTCTATCGAGTTCTGGAATTTGTGTTTATTTGCAGCAGTCACACGGACTCTAGTCACAACTTAAAAGGTCCTAACAAACACGTTGAGCTTTTTTGACTGATAAGTAACTGACGTTCAGTCATGATCCCGAGTTGTGCATTGCCCAGTCATTCTTTGGCGTCTGGGATGGGATAATACCTTGTTTTCAGAAAATATCGTGATTGAAGAAACTACATAAACGTCCACCAAAGTTGTGTGCTTTTAGCCTATTGTAATCTGGGTGTAAACCAAACTTTGTTTCTTATCAAAAGAACCTCCGTGGCCCAAAGCAACCCCTCCACACAGCTGTGAGCAATGAGCATCCCACCCAAAACTGCTTCAGCACCAAGTCTGAGTGCGTGCGTAAAAGACAAGTTTACCGAAACCGGTTGGCTGGGCGGCGCACACATCCTCTCGAACCGGTGGATGAACTTCAGCTGGATAATGGATTATCCCGTCACACAGATAGCAAACAAAACGCCGTGCATACTATGAGCTCCAGATGTCAATGTACTGGAAGAAAACCCACCCACCCACGATGGAGTGACTCAGTTTAAAGTAGCTGAATAAGGGAGCGCCGGTGCGGACGGAGAAATTCTGCGTGGGGGATTTGCGTTGTTTCTGATACTTAAAGCTCTTCCAACTGCGGGTTTTATGGGGAAGAGAAGCGCTGGGCTCGAACCGCCGACCGGACTGACAGTTGCTGCGCAAGGCGCTGGTGCCAGATATGGATAGCGCGCTGGATACATTTCTACGCTGGTGCGCATCTTCATAAAGTGCGACAAGTCGAGACTGACGGGGCTTAAAACGTCATTTGTCCCGCATCAAAGTTGTTGACAAACCGAGGACGAGCAGGACGCAGCCCCTTCTTCTGAAGCAACAAGTAAATTGAGAGAGAATCATTTGAGAAAAACGTCCAAAGAAATATTAGATACTTTCATCAGGAGGCTTTGAAGTAGAGAAGATGCGTGAAGAGGTCGCGGGGAGATTTCAGATGCTGCTCGTGCTTTGCTCAGTGCTTCTCGTTAGTGTGGGGACGGGGTTTCCTGCAAGACACAAGAATGTTGCTCACAAGGTAAGTTTTTTATTTTTATTTTTTATTATTATTATTTTTTTCGGACATTTTATCGTCTTAGCTTTTTAGTGACTTGGGAAGTTAAGAAGCAAGTTTCAAAAAGCAGCGGCCTCCTAAAAATCCCACCTGCCTCTGACAAAACGCAGTTGTAGCAAACGGCTAAAGGCTCGTTGAGTCTTTGTCAGTGCGCTGTCTACTCTAAATAATACAGTACAATTTGAAACCTATTCATTTAACTTTGACAGTTTGTCCAAACATGACACAACCGCCTGTAGGCTGCTGTCAGGTCAAAGAAGGTTTTGCTGTAGCTTTTATTCATCATCTATCCAAAAAACACTGGCATAATTCTTAAGACTGCAGACAACACACGCTGAAATAGGAAAGAAGGAATATTAATATAATAAGCTGGGCTAGAAGTAATTTAGAACACAATCTACTTCAAATCCCCTCAGTCAGTTTATTTTCAACAATTATGTTACCAGTTATCAGATAATTCAGTGTAAATTGGAGGATTCCAAAATCTGAACATCTGATTTGAGTTTCTTTATTAGTACACGATGCCCGCTTTTGTTCCTCTTTCCCCATGTATAGTAAGGTTTGCCATCACTGGATGTACGCCCTGCTATAATAAATCCAACCTCTCTCTACACACACACACACACACACACACACATACACAATGTTTGTGTTACACACTGACATATTTGGATATCAAAGTCTGTTTGTGTGTGTTTGTGTCAGGGTTCAGTTTTTGCCTTTGAACTCACTCCTTCTTGTGTGGCCTCCCATAGATGCCCTATTGGGTCTCTCTCTCTCTCTCTTTCTCTGTCTCTCTCTCTCTCTCTCTGTCTCTCTCATCATCTGTCTGATTGATGTCGAGCAAAAAGAGACAGAGGAAAAGGAGGGAGGAAAGAGGAGAAGGAAGTGATTAGCGAGGAGAAGGTCAAAAACAATCTGACTGTGGCTTGTGTGTTTGTTAATTTCATCCACCATAAGGCTGCAGTTTGCTCTGTGCCTTTGCCCGTGACCACCTGGATGCATGTCTGTAAGTGGTGCATGGAAAGGGGAGATTAGTAGAGGAAGAGAGCTGAAGGTGGGGAGGCTTAGTAAAGCGGGTGTTCGGTAACAAGATGCTTATGTAACCAGAATAAAGCAAGCTCATTGCAGCTCACACTGCAGCTGGGGGTCAAGTGTCATTCATCTGATTGTTTACATTGGCTCTTTTTTGTGTTAATGTGGAATTTCCTGTTTTTAGTTTTACCCCCATCTCTCATCAAGGGAGAACAAGAGGAGTAGGGGTTTGTGTTGAAACAGTCTCTTTTTCAAATATTGGGACCTGTTTGTCCTGTTGGCCAAGTCTGTTTCGTCCCCCCAACCCCCTCACCTCCCATCCTAAACTCCACAACCTCAACCCGATTCCAGCATTTCCATTTGCAAAAGATGGTGATCAAAGAGCGTCCATAGTTTATTGTTCTTCTGTAATGGTTTGGAAACAGCCAAGTGCAGAGGCCTTTGATATCTGTAGGCACATAAATCAGGACTGCCACACCGCCTGACCTTTCCAGGCAGGCCCACTGGATCCCATCCCTTCCCCTCAGCTCACCACTGCGGCCCCCATCCAGTCTCTCCACCTACTGAGAATGTATGTCACCCTCAGCAGTAGGAATGGCAGTAGCCCGACATGGATCCACTTGAAAGCAGGACGCAGTGCGGATTTGTCAGTCAGTGTTTGAGAAGAGAGTAGTGTCTCCCCCCCCCCCACTGCATCCATGTAGTCTCCCTGCTAAACTCCCTGCATGCCATCTATCGGCCTTTGATCAGAAGACTACTGAGAGGAGGAGAGCAGGATCAGAGAGAACGAGGGGGAGGAAGAAAGGAGGAGGAGAGTGATATACAGGGCGAACAAATACAGGATCCAGATGTGTAACAAGGCGAGATGAGGAGGGTGTGAAAGTATGTGGCCTGACTCGTGACTTTGGACTTAGTCGTTTTGTGTGTCCGTCTCCATGAGTCAGTAGGTGTTAGGGCAATCAGAATGTGTGAATGTTAGGTGTGTGTTCGCTGTTAGTCAAAAGGCTGATGCACTTATGAGACTAACAGGGCACTAAAAAGGCAAAATGGATGCTGCAGGATCTGTGCATTAAAATCCAATACAGACAGAAGGCATCAGGTGCAAGAAGCATGAGGTCTTTATTGCTGCAATAATTTCATTTCATCATAAAATGTTCTGCTGGAGACTTCAAACACAATACATTAGTTTGAGGCTAAGGCAGTGAAAAACTGGCTTTGGTAGATTTGCACCAAAAGAAACCGATTAAAAAACTATAGAATACAGACAGAGATGACTTTTTAAGTTGGCCACTGATCAATAAAAGAAAACAAAATATTATACATTAAAAATGATTTTGATATGAACACTATAATGACATAAATTGTTTTAATAAATTCGCAATGAATTCTCATTTATATTGCAGCACAATTTAAAGAATGTGCGTGTTAAACATTCCTCCAAGCTTGAGTGTTTTCAGCAGCCTCGGTATAATTAGGCTGTTTTAATGATGAAGTGGCAAATAGTCCTTTTGTAGTATGTGTAATATTTACAGTATTTCAAAGGATTGATAATGTTACAGAGAGAAAGGCTAAATATTTGTTAAAGGTTGTCTACAGAAATCTGGGGAGGGGGCCAGCTTTTCTTCATCCATCATTTATCATCCTTGACAGGGTTTTCCTCCAAACAGGCATTATGTGTTCACATGCTTGGAGTTGACTGACCACGACTTTATGGGACAATCACAGGCAGTCAGTGAAAAAATACGCCCTTTTTTCGAGGCCAGAACTGTAAATCATCAGCCTACTGGTCATTAATTCAGACATTTCTTCCCCACATTTGCCCTCCAACTGCCACTGGTTTGTTCAGAGCAAACCACAAAGCGGCTGAGCTCCGGTCTCCAGTCCAATTACATTGGACGTTGTATTAATCAAATTTTGGCCAGTTTAGCATATGATATAAACGTGACCAAATGGCAGATAAGAGTTCGCGAGAGGGTTTGGATTTTACTTTTGACCAGTGTCAGACACGAAATAGATGCATGTCCTGTTAAACATGAAACAGATCTGCATACCGGAGAATGAGACCAACCAAATACTCAGATTTTCAGATGCAGTACATATATCTATTTTTTCCCAACTGTTATAATGTCAACATTAAGCACCACGAATCCTAGAGATCAAGGTTTCCTCCTGCTGGTCTTCCTGCTTAGTAACAGTAAAACCTGGAAGGTCGAATTTAATGTTGGCGACGGCATGGCAGGTTCAGACACAGTCGCACCAGGGGTCCCACGCCTCCCAGGCCCGCTCATTAAAGCTAAAAGAGGATCTCTCTGGCACAGGCCTCTCTTTGTCTAGTGCCTGGATGCCACGAAAAAAAAAAAGAGAATAAAATGAACGAAAGCTGGTTGGTCTCTTGGATGGATCTTTGGACGCCTTTGGGGCTTTTTGAAATTGCAGGCCAAGCTGTAAAGTGGTAGATGGCGTCAAGGTTTCATTCAGAGCACTAATTGTTTTTATACTCATCACGAGTGAGCCACTATAAATGATAAGTCTCCCAGGCTCTTATTGTCTGATTTTGTACTTTTGCTCAGGCTAATGGCCACTCGATTCACAGTGGTGGGGTTCAATACATCCCTGACCCTTTGGAGCAGCAGAACCAGGTGCAAAGCCTGCTGCCTGAATCACACGGCCACCAAAGGAGGCGCTCACACACCCAGCACCGCTCCATCGGCGTTCTTCCACAGCCAGCGCCCGAGGAGGAGACCCAACCTTTTGTCCTGGATCTCAAGAACTTCCCAGACCTGGCAAATGCTGACATCAATGCACAGAATCCGAACATACAGGTGAGAGGGGGAAAGATCACATGTTGCATTTGTGGGACACTCAGTATGTAACTTCGTTAAACGGCTTTGTTCTTCATTTTTAGGTCAGTAAAAAAATCCTGTATATTTCATTCTCTATGAGACAGCAAAACCAACCCCTTAACATTATTTAGTGTTCACTAACCAGACGGTAACTACTAGGCAGTAAATTGTGAGTTAAATTAAAACCCTTCATACAAGGAGAACCCGTAGTTTGGTCCTTTATTGTGTAAAATGAGGTACTTCCTTTATGTGCGACAGAAAACAAATCTCTCGGAATGAGCTACTTCTTTTTTGCTACTATTTAATTAAAAGGTAATAAAAGCAAGAGGAATCTGTAATCATAAATGTCCATTAAGTTCTCATCATTTCCTTCTAACTGACCGAAAATCTCCCAAAAAGTTGTTCTGTTTAACTTATCTCAGGGCAGTTATCCACTCCAACTCTGGTCAGTGTAATCAGGATGTGGTTAGAGGGACATAATGATGCCGACCCTTGTCTACATCAAGTACAGAGACGGATGAAGTTTCTGATGAGTTTTCATGTAGCGTATAGACCAGATGTGCCATTCTTAAGTCGAAACACTCTACTTCGAGACTAAAACAAATAAAATGCATTTCTAATCATCATACTTCTTTCCTTACTGTGAAATTAATTTTACAAAAGTTAAACAGAGATAGATTTCCCTTGTAGTAGTCCTGTCGCCTGGTCTTCGCATCAGCTGAAGTGGGGCCTTGGAAGTACTGTAGCATCTAAGATGAGTCATATTGAGGTAATGAGAGGTAGTTATCCAGAATAAGTGCTCACATTCTCTCCGTGAGAGGATCGTTTGGTTGGCTGAATGTTCATGCTCATGTCTGGCTGGCTGACTTAGATCCGAGGAGCGTGTTTGCTCACTAAAATACTCCTCTGCACATTTGGGATAGTTGATTTCTTGAGAAGAGCCTGCAGGTCGAGCGCTAAAGCCGCACGAAAGCGTCAGTGGTGCTTGATTTTGTCGTCGACGTGTCAAAGCAAAGAGTTAAGAGTTAAGGCAGCAACATGTCACAGTTCAGTTCACAGTTTGGAGGATTCGGGTGCTTGTTAGTTCACATTCACTTCAGACTCATTAACTCTTTCTTTCTATGTAGGTTACCATCGAGGTGGTGGATGATCCTCAGATGGAGGTAGAGATGGACTTGGCCAAGGAAAAAGACTGGTTGTCGTCTTCCTCCTCCTCCCCCTCTTCCACAGTAGACTGGCTTGGAGGCAAGAAGCTTTTCTGGCCTCTTTTCTGGAGTTACACTGACGCCGATTCCAGTGAGGACAACAACAGTCGGTCAGGCATAGAGGAAACAGGCGAGGAGGAGGAGGAGGAAGATTACTCCCTGGATTACGGCAGCGAGGAGCCCTTACCCAGCGGAGTGGGTGGAGATTGGGATACTCAGTGGAATGAAGGCTGGGATCCAATACAGGGCTACTCTGGTTAGTTCTACTATGAGTGTCTGCTCTGGACGCCAAAATAAACAAAGATGATATAGAGATGATTTCATCAAAATAGATCATTTTTAAATCTGCTGACTTAATGCAAGTGTGGAAATAAAATCCCAATAATTTAGCATATTTTATCAAAAAAGTGTAATGTCTGAAAGGAGAAACGGAGAGTGAAAGTGAGAGAGGACAATAGAGAGAGACAGCACAACAGAGTGGTTTAGGAAGCCTGCATAATAAGTGCCTTCACAGTCAGAGAAAACTAAATGATGCCAGCGTGTGAGGTAGCATGAGCACTCGACCATCAGGACATCGTGGGTCATGGGCGCTTTGAAGTCGACACTGGCCGTGCTGGTTGCAGAGGCCTGCCTTTTGAAGATGGGTCCGATGCGCTCGCTAATGGCAGCGTGAGTCCGGCACTGTTCCCTGGGACAAAACAGCCCTTCTGCTTGTGGACAATTAGAGGGCAGATTGGGAACAAAGAATGACAGGGACTATTCGGCCCACCCTTTCATCCTGTCCCGAGACCCCACGGGCACCCCCCCCCCGCCCCAGACCCTGGCGGCCTTTACTGCCCTCAGCCTTTTGAGTCAGTTCAAGAATTTCGGGGGGCTTTCAGGGCTCAGCATAAATTTTACAGCTCTTAATTTTGCCTAACTCTGGTGGGAAAAAAATGTTGCCTCTCCGCTTGCACAGACCACTTATTCAGTGGTAAAAATAGTTATTAATGAGACAGAAAGAGGTAGGTGCAAGCAACAAAATGAACGGGAAAGATGGAAGCACAATGGAAACAGTCCGAAAAGCAATAGGCTGAGTCTTAATGCTCTGTAAAGATATTACCCACACGATACAAATCTGTGGATGATTCAGCCAGTTTGTTTCTAAGACTAACAGTAGTGTAATCTTTATATTGTGTTAGCAGGTTTCTAAAAACCTTGAAAAGTTTTCCTGTATCTGCCTGCCAATATATAGACTCTATGTATTTAAGTGGTGTGCATGTAGACAATCCAGCAAGGGGCAACAATGCCTATTAAGTGGTCACATCTAAAGACTCAGTCAACATAAATCAGGGATGTCTGCCTTTTAGCTTCTTCTGTAATTAAGACTCTCCTGAGACCTCATTCCCATATGGCCACATGGCAAGTTGGCAGTGCCCACAAAGTAAAATTGGGTGCTCGCTACACCCAAGCTGGTATTTCTGCACCCACCTCGCCTTTAATCAAGAATGACTTGTTTTCAGTGTTATTAACGCCACAAGGAAACGTGGTGCGGAGGCGGACAGCCACAGCATAGCTTCTCTCTCTCTAATTTTACTGAAGCCGTCTTAAAAAGAGTACGGGTTTGCATGGGAAAGGTTAGACGAGGAGAAAAGTTGTCCATTTATGTGGAAGAAACTTTGAAAACTTACTCTAGATTAGATATTTGAAGAACATGTTGAGTGCACTTCAATGCGTTTGATTTGCCGGGCTTTTATGTTGCGTTTATGATCCTAATCAAACCTTTTAAGCTGTTTCCCATTAGTTCGGGGCAGCACATCCAGTAGAAAACATGATGCAGGGCTCCTGTAACATTATGTATTCCTCTCATGGTCTCTCTGAAAGTTTTTGCCATGTGTGAAGGAATATAAACAGAATCTGATGAATTGTCTTACAACATGTTATGGATCACAAAAGTGTGCCACTGACTATCTTTGTTTTCTTTCCTACAGAGAAAGAGACAGATGAGTGGTCTCCCTGGTCTCCCTGTTCAGTGACATGTGGACACGGTGAGAGGAAAAGAACCAAGTCCTGTGGCTACTCCTGCACTCTGACAGAAGCCTCTAAGTGTGACCTGGAGCCTTGTCCTGGTGAGATTCAGCTTTTATCCTAGCAAAAAGAAAAACAGCACCCAAGGCCAAAGTATAGAGACATGTTGTGTTTTGTGGATTCTGCTGCCGAGGCTGGTTTTACATCTACAGCGCACGTTCCACTCTATTGTCTTTGTAGGTGAGCTCAACACTGTGGCAGAGCCTTTCCCTTTCCAGATGGAAAATGGCACAGAGCCATTTGGGACAGGTGAGTGTATATTGCTCCTTGACACTTTAAAGGATTGTGTCATATATCATATATCATATCATATCATATGTAGCCTCTTCTACATTTGTAGAGGAAACAGAAATGCATTGATGCCAGACAGCCGTTCATGCCATCAGCACCCGACATTATGTGTTATTGCTGTGCTCTCTCTCTCCTTCCAGATGTGGACAGCTGTGAAAAGTGGCTAAACTGTAAGAGTGAGTTCCTCCAGAGGTACCTCCACCAGGTGCTGTCTGAGTTGCCCAGCTGTCCGTGCTCCTACCCTTCTGAAGTTGCATACACTGTGGTCAGCGTCTATGATGACAGACACGGCCGGCAGTTCCGCTGGCGTGATGCCAGCGGTCCCAAGGAGCGACTAGATATCTACAAACCTTCAGCGCGTAGCTGTATACGCTCAGCACTTTCTGGTGATTCTTCTACGCTTGCAGCGCAGCACTGTTGTTATGACGATCGTGGGCGGCTGATCACGCGGGGGAAAGGCGCAGGCACGCCTAACCTCATCAGCACTGAGTTCTCACCCGAGCTGCACTTCAAAGTGGATGTGCTGCCTTGGATTTTGTGCAAGGGAGACTGGAGTCGCTTCCATGCAGTGCGACCACCCAACAATGGGCTGAGCTGCCCAGAAAACCCCCACGAAGATGTGTTCATGAATGAACTGGAAGAGGCCAGGGAGTACTGAGGTACCATGGCCACAACCACCACTTCACTCAGAGAGTCAGAGGGCCCAATCCTAATTTGAGAGGAGACTGCCTAACATACAACTCATGTAATATCAGATCTAAAGCATGCACCAGTCATTAAACATGACTAACCACTCAGCCGAAATGCACATTTGTGATTGGGAGATTTGTGGAGTTTAGGAATGGTGGGTAAAGTGTGACGGTCTCAAGTTAGGATTTGGCACAGTGTCCTGATATCAGGTTTAAGTTAACTGAACTAACTTACATAAAAGGAAAAAAAACCTCTGGTGTTCTCCGACCGCTTCCCGACCTGTCTAACATCTAACATGATCTCTTTATATATTCAGTCCACTCTCTCTGAGTGCATGTGTGCATGGTTTCTAAGCTACTGGCTTTATTGATGGTGTCCTGGAGCTCTTACGATTGATAATAGCAAAATATGGTCACAAATCCTGATCATTCTTGTATGTTTTACATAGGAAATGTGTGAATACGGGCTGTGGATATATTGATGAACAAACCACCTACATGGACAGAATCAAACAGACGAATATCCCAATTATGCTGCTACAGTTCAGGTTTTACAAAGATGTTATAAGGCACTAAACAACCGAACACCATTGGACCCCAAAACATGCCACATGCATTCACAGTAATGAACATTTTGGTCTTTAGGGACATAAAGAAGAATCTGGGGTCTAAACCAGAGAGGTAAGCTAAAATAATTTTATACATTCAGCTGTCAATATGAAGCATGCTAGGAAGAATTATGAGAACAGCTTTTAGCCAGTAATGCTACAGGAACAGCACATTTGATTTCAAATGTTTTGTCACACAGATTAAGTTCATTTCCTCACATATTTACAGCCAGGGAACTATGCTGTATGATCTGGGTGCCAAAGAGTTAAAAATCAGACTGTTGGTGCCTGTGTAAATCCAGCCTCCGAAGTCTCTACGGTGCAAATGTAGGAAAAGTTCTACAGTGAGTAGATTGTGCTCATAGACGTGTGTCTGCAATGTTCTCAGGGGGACTAAATGACCATGATAAACAAATTTATTCATTTACCTCGACAGTGGAGCACTATTGGACCTTATGCAAAGTGTAGTGGGATGGAGACTAGTAAAAAAAGGTATTTGTGTGTAAGTCAGATTGGAACTGATGAACACATAATGTTTCTGTGCAGTTCCAAAAAGCAGTTGGGACCCTTATACCTGAATAATATCAGGTCTTTGGGTCTGTGTGCAGAACTTGGTTGAATAGCGAGGGCATTGCTACTTAAATAAACATTCCTCAGAGGTCCCAGAGTTAGTGCCTCTTTCCTAATTGACAGAACATAGTGGCTGTGAGGAAATATTTGTCTTTTATCATCACATATAGTGCAGGCTGATGTGTGCAGGCTTATGACCAAAATCAGAATAGTTGTAGCATTGTAACAATGTTGAAAGTCCACGATGCTAAAGAAAAAACCTCGAGGAGATGCCCTTTCTATCCAGTCGAATTCTAGGTTTTTTTGCTCCAAACCTTTTTTTTTCAGGAATTCTGCTTCCAATGTATATGCAGACCTGCATTAACATGTTGGAATCACCAATTTTAAAGAAAGGCACTTTATTTAATATATATATACACACACACACATATATGTATATATATGTGTGTGTACATAAAAATATATATAAAAGATATATCAAAATGTAGTCATGCTCACCATTTGTTGATGATAGTGTTATTATGAAGAGAAACTCAGCAGAGATGCTGCATTGTTTGACATATATCAAATGTTCTGTTGAGAAAAGCATGATCTTTTGTGTTTTCTGAAACTAGTATTACGTATATGGTGTTGTACAGTATTTATTTGTCTATTCTTTTTTTTTTTTAAGTTTGCTGAAGCTTTGAAATGATTCTATGCTCAACATGGTGCACTATATTTGGACTGAAAAATGAAGGCACCCGTTGTCAAAAGGGAAACCATTTGCCTCAAATCACTTCATACAAGCAACATCCAGTGTCTGTCTTATTCCACATTGTACTGCAGTGCTCTATGAATATGTTGTTGCAACTATGCTAAAGAAATAAATATAAAGACCTTGCATTCATCACCGGATTTGTTAATGTGTAGCTGCTTTTCCCACACTCCATACTGAGCCAAGCATAGCATAGTTCTGTAGCTAAATTTCCTAAAACAACTCCGTAGTTATGCTCTTTACTGACTGATGTCCCCCTTCACCGCCCCCTTTCCTCTGTAACAAGAGGGGTATAGTACAGCAAGCATTAAATGCAAACATGTCACTTCCTTCTGTGCAGCAACAGGCAAAATGTTCAAACAGCCAATGGGAAGTAGGGAGCCTACTGTGGTAACCAACCAGTAATCTTCCATATGTCCCCAATGTCTAAAACTGGCCTTATAGGAGGACATTAACAGAAAGAGACATTTTGGGACCAGCAATACTCCTACTTTTGGACTGAGTCAGGCATCAGTTTGCATGCTGTCTAGATGTTACATGGCTGATAAAAGCTGCAGCAAAGAAGCCAATAAATGCATTTTATAAAATGTTAAACTGTTCCTTTATATGGACAGACAAACCCTCATATTACTCTAGATTCAAATGCCCATTTAAGTCTTGAGTTCTGTGCTGATGGAAGCTATAATGTTAAAACTGTTTAATAATCCATAAATACCATTTGTGGTTTTGTGTGTTCGTGTCTGCCTTGATGAGAAGTAATGGGCATGTGACTCTAACTATTTATCTATATTGCCTTCTCCAAATTCAACACATTCTGGTCCCAGCAATGACAGGGTTCAATTAGGTATCACTGATGTGTTCCTTCGCTTGCACGTCAGCAGCGTGTGCGGTCGAGGTGACATCAAACGTTACCTCAGTTTACTGTTTTATAGTCTGTGTGTTCCCAGTGTAACACTGGTTTTCTTTTTAAGTAGACTTCACATCTACAAGTCAAAAGTCATACTAACATTTTCTGTCCGGCCTCTAAACAATCAGCCGCAGCCTTTTTTTGGCCATGTGTGGCTCAGGATTCACAAATAATGTGTCGTGGGCATTCTCTTGGTGAATCACAAGAGTGGCACGTTTTGTTTTTTGAATTTTATTTCTATTTTAATGAATAGGATTTTCAGTTGTGGTTTACAAAGGCTTACATCCAATCAAGAGCAATAGAGATGGCAATTCCTTTAAATTCAGGCTTCAGAAATAGTCAAGCTGATTTTTTTAAAGTGCAGTTTTTAAACAGGCAAACCACAATGCCTTAGCTAACAGCTACCATCACTGCCAGTAATCTTCACTGTGGTTTCGAAATTGTGTCGTCTGAAGCTATACTCTTTCCAAAGGATTAAATATCTCAGATTATAAGTTCAAAGGTCGGGGTAATGAAAATCTATAGGTTCAGTCCAAATTCCCCAGATCCTTAAATTCCTGCAGCTCATAATGTCCATCCTGCATTGACCCTCAACAGAGAAAAAAAGTTTACAATGGAGCAGGTCAAAAGTGGGACACAATGAGCTGAGTATGTACTAATGTTACAGACGCACTTGTAGTTCCATCCACCGTGTTCAGCGTGATAAAAAACTTGGTAGGTCTACTATGGTTCTCTAGTGATTCCTATGCTGACTACAGATGAGTATTGTATGGAGGGAAGCCAAACACATGTTGACCACATTGCTGCCACAGAATAACAGATAAATAACCGCAGATGTGTGGACAGAGGAGAAAGCGGAGAGAGGCAGAACAGAGGAGAGACGGAAGGGGAACATAAAAGAGAGGGGGGTGGGGGGGTGGGGGTTAAATCTTTGTAGCTAAAAGATGTTATCTGAAATATTGAATGAAGCAAGAAGTCCCGGGCGGATGCATTTCAAAAAGCTGGGTGAACACACTTTACAGCTTATGGAGTGCAGGCGCATCGTGTCACTGGGGGAGTACAAAGTGGTTATACAGAAGGTCAACTTGACTAGAGTTTTTGTGTTCCAATTTAGCATGAGTGATTCCACTTAAAACACGGGTAAAAGAATGGATTGCCATCTAAGCTTTTAAATGCGCACTTACATTTCAGTCAGCGACTTCTGTGTGTGTGTGTGCGATGTGTTTCATTGGTGGCCCAGGCCTGGTGCCAGTGCTTGGTGGTTACAGATCTGTTTACTTTTGTAGACTGGCAGGAACATGAGATTTCCTCTGGGTGTACTGTGGCTGGACGACCTGCAAACAACACAGCCCCTTCAAGTCCCTTTCTGCTCCCGTTGCAGCCTCCCCCCCCCACTCGAATAAAACCCCACTCACCAGCCTGTGGACCACTTGTGAAGAGGGTAACCCCACACAAACAAACAGTCACACAAGAGTTCAGAGAAGTCATGTAAAGCAGCCATCCTGGAAACACACACTGCATTGACTCTAACAAACACATTCTTGTCACATGATTTAACTGCTATACTTATGTGACTTATAAGAAGACCAATGGATGTTAGGATCACATGGATTGTCTGGCGTTTCTCTTATCCCATTACTTGAGCCGCTTGACACAAAAGAAGGCCTTGTTTGGTTATGGAGCATTATTAAGACTAAAAAACATGTGCATCAGCTGAAATAAGTGGTTAATTTTTGGGGGGAAAGGGTGAAACATCATCAAATCCTCAGAGTCAATGCACCTTGTAAATATAAAGAGATTTTCTTAAAACAGGTGATGGGTTACCTGCTGGGGACACAAGAGGAAATCTATGGAGCAATGTTCCTGAAAACATTCCTGAAAATGTACAAAAATGCACTTTGTCGCATTTATTTGCAGGGACTGTAACATTTAAAAAACTTCAGTATTATTTTTAAGATGTCACTTGTCAACAAGGACTTTCCTGTTTTATAACCTCGATGCTCCTCAGTCTTCAAAGTTGAGTACAAGCAAATTGTTTTATTAAGCAAGAACAATATTCAGCAAGACAGTCCAAACACTGGACATCAATATCCTCAGCAAAGTCTGAATAACTGACATTCTTTGGATGAACCAGATTCTAGAAACCTTTGTTTGTTTGCTCATGTCCACTGGGAGTCTTAATTTTCTCCTCCCCCCCCATCATTTGATAATGTAATCAAAAGAGGAGCCAACACAATACCTCTGAACATGAGATGGCCTGCAGATCCAGTAGTACTGAAGCGGCAGCCAGCCAGCCATAACAACATCAAACAGCCCCTAGCCTCCAGCGTTTACACAGAGCCAAGACCCTGGACCAAATATATCATTGCTTGTTCTTTTTAAGATAAGAATGCAGACACGCATGAAGGGTAATGCAAACAACATGTACAGGTATGAAGTGGCCTTAACAGTAGAAGTGTTGTAGAAATCGAGTTGGAAGAAAATGGGATTGTTGTTTAGATACATTTTCTAGGATGTTTTTGACAAAAATCTGAGATCCTGTCTTGCAGTAAGGACAAAAGGTAAAAACTGTGGAAGCCTGCAATTCACAGACGTTGTGACATTAGCAGCGTCATAGTCTGTTTTATTTTCCTAGTGTGTGTTGTAGTTCTCAGACAAAGCAGAGATGACAGAGCTCCTCCTGCTGTTCACCACGAATTACTACACAGGCCTTAATGTGAACTACGCTGCCTGAACCGGCTGAAACACTGAAACTGGAAAACTTGGTTTGCAAATGTAATCAACTTCATATTCAGGGGGAAATTTTCAAGAGCAGGTTGCCAGGTTTCCTCATATTGTTCATCATTTGTTCCATTTGAGGGTAAGCTCACAAATATGCCATCCTATCCTTCTCCTCTGGAACCACTTGCAACCAACTATTAGCCTTTATAATCAATTAATAAGTGAATCAAGTTTTTAAATAATATGTTACAAAATAGAAATAGCACATTTTCCTACAGCATATTTTAAATATATTTAAATATCATTTTTGGGGGGATTTAGGCAGAATGATTGTGCGAAATAAATCTTTAGCTTTTGAAAACGCACAAACATACACATACAGCCCACACATAAGCTTTGATCAAATGTCCCTTAGCAAGTGTTCTGCTTTGCGGATGGTTTTAGTAGCATTTTAGTTAGCGTGGAAGAACTCTGGTTGGATATTTGTCAGATTTTCTTGGCAGTCTTGGTGGAGTTCAGTGCACCGACATGACTTTTAATCATGGTCTGTAGTTTTAATAGGGATAAGGTCAGGACTTTGGTAAGGCCATTCCACAAACTTTGCTTTATTGATCCTACAAGTAGCTTTGATGTGCACCGGGTCCCCTGACAGTAAAACAGTCTCAGAGCACGACGCTACCACCTGAGGTTACTCCTAAGGTTCAATGTTTCTTTACTCCCTTAAACACACCTCTGGTCATCTGACCATACAACTTTATTCCACACAATGTTTTTCTTTGTCTATGTGAACAGTTACAAACCCCAGTCAAGCCTTAAGGTGTTGATATGGAGCAGGAGCTTCTCTCTATGTAGACAGTGAGACTGGTGTTCCAGTAGTAACCAGTTAATCAAAGACCTTTGCCCTAATGGTTCCTGGGTTGGTCTGGACCATTCAAGACAATGTTTGGGTCTTCTTCCAGATCTCATGAAGAAAACAATTTAACTTCACCGTCAGTGTCTTTTAAGTGTCCTGAAAAACCCAGAAGCAAGTGAGCATGGGTTTACATTTTCTTTAAGTTTCAGGTTAGTTTAAGTTTATCAAGTTTATCCCACACACAGTGAAAATTGCTATTACTAGCTTACCATGTAAGACTGTAAGAATACTTGTATAGTGTGTGTAAAACACCACTTACTAAGCTGAGATGGTACTCTGAGTAGGAAGTCTAAAATAGGTGAGTTGAAGCTACAAAATGACATTATGATTTTTACTGCATGACCATAAACAAATACTCACATTCAGACCGAAATTCAGACAGTATGGGCTGCTGCATTTGAGACTCAATGAGGAGATGCATTGGAAGCTTCCAATTTACCAACACAGCTAATTTTAATCAGTTGGTTACTTGTGTGCTTACTTTTTTGCAGCCATTTAGCCTGTTACAGCATTGCTAAATGTGGCTAATGATCAGCCAGGATATTTACACAAGCAAACATAAGTGCTCCCTGGATTCACAATGTCCACATGCATCACTTAGCCCGTCACGACTCTGTGCATTTCTCCATCCAACCTGTTTCAGATTCAGCGTTGACTCAAACAGCTCCCTGTTATTTCAGTGCTCCTGGAGATGAGTGTAATTGCATAAACCAAGAGAGGGTTTCCTGCTTCACCAGCCGTGGTGAAGCACGCAGGCACTGATGTGTGAAGTGTATCTATCTACGTAGTTCTCTGCTCTGGGTGGCAGTACGGGATCCTATTTTAGGTCATGGAGGAATTCCCCTGTCTCCCTCTGCTCAAACTAATTGCCGAGGTGGGGAGGGGTACCATTATGTTCAAAGTTTTTAAATGGTGAACCCACTAATGTGTTTTGTTTATTATTCGATAAGATCTACAAGATGCGCTGGGTGCATCCCAAGTCGGCCTACATCAGCTTCATTAAGCAGAAATAATAGCGTCCTGGCATAAACCTGACTAGAGTGGAAGTTCCTGCTAAACTGGTCTCTTTTTTTAGCTGCTTTTCAACACAGAGCTGACATGGTGGCCTATATTTGATACATCGAAGGAGCAGATTTTACTTTAAAAATCTTAACTAAACCGCATTCCATACATCTTTTTTATGACGTGTCATCTCAGCAATCAGGTTTGGAGTTAGAAGTGTTTCTAACGACGAGTCTGTGCTTAGTTAAAGGCAGATTGCTCATTCCTGATTCCTCACTGGCAATAGCTTCAGTTTGTATTACTTTCTTTAGGTAAAAATAACTGCACTTGGTTTTATGATATTTCTACAAAGCAGGGTTTTCCAGGAATGTCGAACACTTAAAAATATTTATCCTACAACCATTGAAATAAGAAATTACATGCATAGAATGTAATGGATAGTACTGCATTTCATTGCTGTGTACTTGTACATGTTAATGAAAATAAAGTTCAATACAATCTAATACTGTAAAGTTTGGACAATACACTTCATACCTTTACACTACTGTATTTTCATGTCATTTAACTTAAAGAACCAATGTAGTTTGCAGTGAATTATTTAATTATTTAATGTAAGCTAACGCTGACACGTACATTAATGCTAAATAAAAAAAAAATTACGAAAGAAATTCCTATTCGCCAACTTTGGAAATACTTTTAGCTCGACAAGAGAAAATGTAACCCAATCAGGCCCCAGCGAGGATCGAACTCGCGACCCCTGGTTTACAAGACCAGTGCTCTAACCACTGAGCTATGGAGCCTGTATTGCACATTAACCACGTCAATAAATATTTAAAATGACACATGTCCTCGCGATGGTGAGACTCACTAACCTACCCTTCAGATTGCACTAGTTTAGTGGATGGAATTTGACCTACCAAGATAACAGCCAGTAGATAACAGCCAGTAGATAACAGCCAGTAGATAAGTCCCAGCCAAATGGCTGTTATGGAACGTAGATAACACCCAAATTTGGCTGTTATCTATGTAGAACGTTATCTGCGTTCTCTCATTGGCAATAAAGTTAATAGGGCATAGTATCAAAAGGTGAGGCTTACTTCTCCCCCTCAGAGTTCACTAGTTTGGTCGGTAGAACTTGACCTACCAAGATAACAGCCAGCAGATTTTGGCTGTTATCTATCGTTCTCAGGCAGTTGTTATGGCTCAGTTATGCCTAAAAACGGTAGATAACAGCAATTTTGGCTGTTATCTACGTTCTCTCATTGGCATTGCGGAACTAAATTTAGTTGGGCGTAGTACCAGAGGGTGAGGCTTACACATCCCCCTCACAAGTGCACTAGTTTAGTCGGTGGAACTTGACCTAACAAAATGTCTGTTTTCTACGTTCTCTTGAGCTGGGCTGCACAAGCGTTCGCGTTATTGTGCCTTCTGATTTTCATTGCATTCCTTGGTTACTGCTTGTATATTAAATACATTCACATGAAATATGACCACATACCCGGACCACCGAGAGGCAGGTAAGTTAACTTCACCTTGCGTGCGTTGTCCAGCTAAAATGCTAACGCTAGCCTTAACTTCCTGACGCTGGTCGTCTTATGCCTTCGTTTGCACTGACTTTAGCTAAAACACTGAATTGTTTTCGATCCTCAGTTTTGTCTTTGGACACGCACTGACGATTCAACGGATCATGAAAAACGATGAAGTTCTACACCAACAACTTCTGGAGTGGTAATTAACATTTACACCAATTATAAACAATTGACTACAAGAGTTAAGTACAGCCAATACACGCACTAATAAACTGTAGCATAGCACAGAATGTAAGCGACAGCTCCTGCACTAGTAAGTTTAAAGTAAAATTATTATTGTTAGATTCGGTGGCGTTAAGTTTTCCTGTTTGTTCATGCAGTTTGTTGTTGTCTGTGCTGTGATGACGAATTATTGCCATACACTGTCAATCATTGGCGCGTTCATTGATGTGTAACTACAGATGTCAAAGTTAAACTTCCAATTCAACTGTCATTTCCAGGGCTGAGAAATATGGGCCTGTTTTTAGGGTGAATACGCTGCATTACGTGTTACTCTGTGTGAACTGCCCAGAGACAACCAAGGTAACACAATACGTTACAAACGCGTATAACAATCAGTCCCGTAAGCATTGCACAATGAACTGGGTCAAAATACTCGGTAATAAACGGTGCCAGCTACTGACCTTTTTGTTAAATCCATTAGAATATTTAAAATCTTGACAACATTTACATGGTAACCTCTTGTAATGGTTCTGTTTTCAGGAAATACTGATGTCATCAAAGTACACCAAAGATGAATTTTCCTGCAAGAGACTCTGTAATCTGTTTGGTCAGAGGTAATTTATCAGGTCATTGGAATAGCTCTGATAGCACTTTATGCAGATCAATTTTTGCCATGTTGTCATGGCCTGCAACAATTACTTTGTGATATTAAGCATCTTACACTGTAATGTTAATGTAAGTAATCTAATCTGGTATGTTTGTGATGTTTTGTTATGTAGAACATTGTAAAACCTTAATTTGAAATTTTGAAAACGTTGTTTTCCATGTGTTCAAGGTTCCTAGGTAATGGCCTGATTACAGCACGGGACCACGAGCTGTGGTACAAACAGCGCCGGATCATGGACCCTGCGTTTAGCAGCGTGTGAGTTGTTCACTTGCCAGGTTATTCAACTTGCCTGTTTCTTTTGCATAAAGTTGTTTTCAGTTGTGCACTGGATGTGTGATTCCACTGTCTAAATTTTATTTTCCAGGTACTTGAGAAGTTTAATGGGCACCTTCAATGAGCGGGCAGAGAAACTGATGAGTAAACTGTCACATGTGGCTGATGACAAAACAGAGGCCACCATGCTTCACCTCTTCAACTGTGTTACCCTTGATGTTATTGCTAAGGTAACATGTCATATCCCTAACATTAAAAGTTCTGATTAAGTTGCAACTATTGTGGTGTATATGTGTATGTGTGTTTGTTTTCTTGGAAACACTCAGGTCGCATTTGGTGTGGAGTTAGACTTGCTTCAGAATACTACACTTTTCCCAAAAGCCATCGAGACATGTCTTAAAGGAATGATTTACCAAGTCAGAGATATCTTTTTTGAGGTATGACTGCAAAGGTGTGTTTGGAGTTTATATGGTATATTCTTTTTAAACTTAAAAAAATAAAAATAAAACCATGTTTGCAGTATAATCCAAGGAACAGACCATTCATTAATGAAGTGAGGGAAGCGTGCCATCTGCTGCGCACAACTGGAGCTCAGTGGATCCATGAAAGAAAAACTGCCATGCAAAATGACGACGATGTCCCGAAGGACATCCTCACACAGATCATCAAATCTGCTGGCAAAGGTTATGATCTCAGATTATATTCGATTGAATAAAAAGACTGTTCATATAGTTTTGTGTTGTAGGTTGTGGCAGTTGCTGTTTCTGTCGCAGAGAAGACATCATATTTGAAAGTACAGAGTGTTAAGAATAATTTTAAAAAAAGTAAAAAACATGGGTGCAGCCATATTTCATTTAGAAACAGTCAGACAAAGAGATATACCTGTGTACATCTTTCAAAATTGGACTGAGCCTAAATTGATGCCCGTGTTTAAAAATAATATTAAAAGATCAGCCAGATATGTATTTAAAGTGTAAATTAATATGTTTTTTCATTCTAGAGGATAACATGACTAAGGAAGATGAAGAGTTTATGTTGGACAATTTTGTAACGTTCTTCATTGCTGGTAAGACTCTTTCATGTGTGCTTTCATGTATTCGGTGTGAAACACCTTTGTTACCAGATTTCCTCTGCAAAAAGCAAATAGAACTGCCTATAGTGTTTAAAAGGACATTTTACACAATAAAATGTGTGCATCAGATTTTGTGTGAATTAAATGGTGTTCTGCTGTATTTTTTAGCTTAAGTTTTTCTCAATAATTGTGCTTTAAATGTGTTTTCTTTTTAATGTGTATGGTCATAAATGCCCTTATTATACATATTTTGTTGACCAAAGTGTCTGTGTATAATTATTATCATTTGCACCGCTGTTTCGGTCCTAAATTTTATTATGTTTTTAGGTGGCTTCATTTCTTTTCTTAGAGATAAAGATTGTATTTATTTTAAACGATAATTCTGGGCATGTTGTAAATGATGGAATTGTCCAAAATCACCATACAGGCACTAAAACCAATGCAAAATATTCTCTCTCTACTTAGGTTGGATCTCTTGTCAGCTAGCAGCCTAGATTATCTTAGGGCATCTGTGCCATAAACCTTCATTATTTGCCAAAACCAATTAAAAACACATCAACCAGACACACTGCTCCAGTGGGTGACATGCTTCTTTATTCCAAAATGTATGGTTGTCATATTTTTAGCAAGCATACTGTAAGCTCCTAATAGGTACTTTCTTTGTACTCAACTGTATTTGTGCAAGATCTGCGGAGGGGTTGTGGTTATTCTCATTAATTAAGACAATGTCGAGTATGTGTTTTGGAAATTAAGAAACGTGTCACCCAGTCGAGCAGGCTGGCTGATGTGTTTTTAATCGCTTTTCAACAACAGTGAAGGGCTATGCCACAGATGAACAAGCTAATCCAAGCTGCTGGCTGACAAGATCAAATGTGAGTAGAGAAGATTCGATGTTAGTTTTAGGATCTATATAGTGATTGTAAACAATATCATTAATTTGGACAATGAATGAAATTAGACTTTAATATTCTAATTTTCGCCCTTTGTAACATTTTAGGACAAGAAACAACTGCTAATCAACTGGCTTTTTGCGTCATGGCACTTGCAAGTCATCCTGACATACTGGAGAAGTAAGAACTAATAATGAAGTAAAACGACAGCTGCATAAAATAGCCATTTGCTGGTGATGGTTTCTAAATTATGTTTTATTTCTCAGAGTGAAGAAAGAAGTGGATGATGTCATTGGGATGAAACAGGAAATAAGCTATGATGACCTGGGGCAACTGATCTATCTCTCCCAGGTACATGTCATGAAGTTATTTAAAAACATGGATCAGCTTTTTAGTAATATGGCTCACCTACATATACATACTGTTCATTTATTCATCACTACCAGTTACCTTTTTCAGATTTTTACAAGGAATGTTGTCATCCACAGATAACATAGTGAACCAGAATTATTAACTAACTATTCTTTAAAATATGCTCCCATTATTTAAGCAGTTGACCAAAGATGTGAAGTTCACACTATAACCTCACCTTCCAGGTGTTAAAGGAGACTCTAAGGCTTTACCCTACAGCTCCAGGTACAATTCGTCATGTACCTGAAGACAGGGTCATTGATGGTGTCCACATACCTGGAGGACTCGACTATTTTGTGAGTCATTCACATTTGAATGTGTTTGTACTGTGTGTATGTCTGTGTGTGGAAATAGATAGATATATAGATATAAAATAACAATGACATTTAAACACGCACACAAAAAACAATTTTTATTTAACTTGCTGTCAAATGCTTGAACTGCTCAGTTCAATTCTTACGTAAGTGGGAGACTGGAGAGATTCTTCAAGGACCCGTTGACATTTGATCCAGACAGATTTCACCCAGATGCTCCCAAGTAAGTAACATACAAAGGTTTATAACTAATAACTTGTTTTATTTTCAACATGCCACCTTTGAGCTTTGCCACAGACACCTGAAGAAGGCAGTCTATTCAACTGAAGTTGTCCTCTCTCTTTCACCAGGCCTTACTACTGTTACTACCCCTTTGCCCTCGGTCCACGCTCATGTCTAGGACAGAACTTTGCTCAGGTGGGTGACAATTAAAACACTCATAAATAATGAAAAAGTGGGTGACAATTAAAACACTCATAAATAATGAAAACATCCACCCACAACATATAGTGACATACTATGTCAATGATTGATGGTGTGTTTTCAGATGGAGGCTAAAGTGGTGATGGCCAAGTTGCTCCAGAGGTTTGACTTCACCCTTGTCCCAGGACAGAGCCTTGACATCCGGGACACTGGCACACTCAGGCCAAAGAGTGGAGTGTTGTGCTCTCTCAGGCACAGGGATAATAACAATTAGAATGCCGTACTCTACTATAACAACAAACTCTAATAGTGTGATTAAACTGGGCTGCTAGGTCACTCAGACAAACTAACCAAAAGCTTCTTTTGCCGCTAAGTGGATTTATTACATATTTGATTAATTGTTTTATCCTTTGTGTCATTAAAAGCAGGTTTTAATTAAATACACTGTATATTCATGTAAAATGTTGATTATATGATTTTTATTTTTAATACCCAAGAATAATAGCAAGAGAAATTGTTCAGTTTATGGATTTACACTATCATTGCCTCTTTATTCATTTTATTCATGCTGAATGACTCAACGTGAAAGCTTTATGTAACTGCTCTTCAACAACTATGTCACTGAACACAAATAAAATAACACATATTCTATCTTTGGTCAAATAAAAGCAAACCACAAAATACAACTTTAAAGAAATTGTTGAAATTGTTGTTTATCACTCATCATTTTACTGTACAGTATTTCCTTTTTCAGTTGTGCGCTAAACTGTCATTACTGCTTGTGCACACAGGAGGGCGCCGTGATCTAGCGTAGAAATCCCAAAAGCACCTGTTAAACTAGAATTCTCAGTTGTCACTAAGCTAAATTTCAGGTCTTTATTATAGTTTTTATAATAAAATCGGGTTAAGTAGTAAAGTTGGCTCATCCAAATATATTGGATTTCAGATATGATGAACGAAAATGTTTATACGAACTTTCTAAAACTTAAAAGTTAATGAAGGTGAAAAAGAAAATAAAAGTAAGGCAAAAGTAAAGTTTAAGTGTTTTCGTAACTATGGAAAACTTTTATAATAGTTGTAAACACTCCACAGGTCAATGGCTCAAACCACAACAAAGATGTGAACACTAAACCAATTTGATTGGATCGTTAGAGTCACTTTCCACACTTTCATATATTGTACAACTAAAAGTCACATACACTACACTAAATGTTAATGCGCTGAGCCCGGCTGTGATTATTGCCTTTATGAAAACTGATTTTGTGGAGGCTCACTGTTCCTTTAAGGGGGCAGAGCCTTTGCCTCGTGAGGCTTTGCTGCGCTTTGCATCTACCTGCTGCCTCGCTCCTCTCCCACGTCTTGATTGGTCGTCTTGGCCGAAATCCTCTTGAATGATTTTCAAACCCCGATGTTTGGACGAGGAGGAGGGCGAGGTGGTGGGGGTCCGTTGCTAATTCCGAGCTGGCTGTGGGGAAAGGCTTGAAACCTCCGTCCACCAACACACCACCTCGGCTAAGAGCGTTATCCGAGCGTTAAACGCGCTGGTAAAAAAAAAACAAGTTGCCTCGTACAGCTAGCACATTTACCCGGTCGTTCGCTGTTTGTTTCGGGTGTAAAACGGTTAAAGATAAAAATATTAGATTATTGCGTTTCGCGGACCTTCTCATTAAAATGGAGCGATGTCCAGCAGAGACAGCGCACACTGCGATGGGACTCGGCTCCTGGGACCAGGACGTAATTGGAAATCACTGGTAATCGATTAAAGATCGCGCGGAATGTGAGTAACGTTAGCAGCACTTGTTTCCTCAGACTCATAAAGAATTTTGATTGTAAAGATTAGTGAGGGTATTTTGCCGTAGCATCACGTTATTATTATTTTCTCTTTCCTTCCTGGCCTGTTGAGAGGAAGACAGAGCGATACTGTGGTATTTTTTTGGACAATGTATTCATATTTGAACACAATTCCACAACTGAGGCTTGGTTAAATGACTTTGGACAGTTAATTTCGAGCCGCCTTCTAAACGACCTGAGACTCGCGGCCAAAACAATCATGGCTAAAAATCCTTCCGAGGGGCCAAAGGATGACCTGAGCCAGCTGACGGACGAGGAACTGCTGCGCTCCGGCAAAGAGGAGCTCGTCCGGAGATTAAGGAAGGTTGACAGCGAGAAAATGAACTTGATGATCGAGCATGGCAACATGATGAAGGATATTAATCGGCGGCTGCAGGTGCACCTGCACGAAATCCGGAGCCTGAAGGAGATCAACCAGAAGCTGCAGGATGACAACCATGAGCTCCGGGAGCTCTGCTGCTTCCTGGACGACGACCGACAGAAGGGCAAGAAGCTGTCCCGAGAGTGGCAACGCTTTGGCCGCTACACTGCCAGTGCCGTGTGGAAGGAGGTGGGCACCTACATGGTAAAGCTTAAGGAACTGGAGGCCAACCAGGAGAGCGTGTTGAGGGAGAACTCCGAGCTGAAGGAAATCATCCTCATGCTGGATGAGGAGAGGAACGGAGCAGGGTCCAGGAGCTCCATAGACAGCCAGTCCAGTCTGACCAACCTGAACGGGGGCACCGGCACGGTTAGGGATGTTGGGGATGGAAGCAGCACGTCCAGCACAGGTAGTGCTGGTAGCCCCGATCACCACAATCACAACCACACACACAAGCCCACTTCAGAGAATAGCAAGCTGGTCCCCACCATGAGGAGGTCCATGGATGACCTGTCAGCACCACACCATCACAGGAGCATCCCCAATGGACTTAACGGTGAGTACACACATAACCCCCTAATGGGAGCACTCACATGGTTGGGACAGTCTGAATGCAAACAGGCCCCAAAAGATGCACACTTCACAGCTCAGCCAATTAGACCAGGGCTGGGGTGGGGGCATGTTTTTCCCTCTTAATCTGAATTCCTATGAATATGTACTATATTCTTGATGTCATACCTCATACCACCTCATACATTATACACTGTATAAGACAGTGTTGACTAGTTATCCTGTGTGATTACACTGATAACATATGCTAATCATAATTGCTATAAGGGATTAACTTGGGGGGGTCCTTAACTTAATAACACAGTCTTGATTGGGGTGATTATGACATACACACAACCTCCCTAAGTGCCCTTTTCAGTCACCTGACACCCCATCATTTCAGTCTGTACTCATTTAGGTCACTGCTCTCAATCCTGAAGGAAGAGGACATGAGTTGGCGTTTAGATAGGGCTAAAGCAAATGGGTATTTTTTTTTTAATTATAGGTAATTTGGTGATAATTGTTGTCTCTTGGTGCTGGAAGAGCACTCGTGTGTGCTCATGGCCTGTTTGAAATGCGTGGCATGAGACCAAAAATCAATGTCCCTGTTTAAAGACCTAAATACATGGTTGAAAGCTCCAAGCTGGGATGAAAATGCCATGATGGAAATGGAGGACACTAAGCCCTGCTGAGCTAGCACATGGGTTGATAACTCACTATGATCTGTTTGGCGAGGGGAGCCAACTCTGATTCATGGGGAAAATAAATCCCCTATCTAGCTGAAACTTTATCATTATTATTTTTGCTCTGATTTAAAACGACAGTGCAGAAGCAGCGTGCGGGAGCTCAGAACAAGCTGCTTCAAATCTGATCGGATAGGTCGAATGTTATAATTCGGATCTTCCTGGAATTGTGTGCTGTGAAAATTGTAGAGGTAACAGATACAAAAGGGATGACAGTATGCATCAGGAAGAGCCGAGGGAGCCCTTAATCTAGAAACACACAATACACTTATGCTAAGACACACGTTTTTGGGCGGTGTTTGGCTGTCATTACATAACACCAATATTGTGTCTGCAGTGGCCTAGCACCTCTCTAAGCCGCTGTTTTGCTAGATAAGTGTGACATTGTGTGCCCCCTGAGGCTCTGGCTCAGTGGCTTCGTCTCTGACAATGATGTACATATACGCGATGACATGCCAGCATGGGAACGGCTGGCTTCACTTGAGAGAAGGGTTATTATTTCATTGTTAAATCCAGTCCATTGGTATTGAGATTGATGCTATCTTGTCCTAAACAGTGCTGAGCATTGAAATCTTTCTCTCTTTTACATAGTTGCAAACAACAAGATGTCAATTGATACAACTAGAGCAAAGCAATAGTACATTCATTTCATTCTACTATTACACAAGTTCTGTGTCTGTGCCCAAAAACAGTCAGTTCAAACAAGTGTTTGATAACTCCTTTCAATAAATACTTCTTAAAGCCTTTCTTGACTTGAACACGCAAACCCAAAGGCCTGCCTACTAAGGAAATGCTCTTCACCAGCGCAGATTTACTCAATTGGCTACTTGAAATCGGAGTGGAGTGACCACGTTGCGAGGTCAGATGGGACCGTGGTGTGAGGTCTGCAGAGCGGCTTTATTTAAGGCTGTCCAAATGCCAGTGGCTCCCCTGGGCATTTAGGAGACAAGCTTGAGGATTCCCACTCAAGTGCTAAATGAACAGCATCTGTCTGCATGCCAGACACACACAAACGGGACACGAAGAAGATAAGCAAGATAAAATTATTTGGTGTTTTAAAACCACCCACTTGTTTGAACTAGTGGCTTGTATTTTTTTTATTTTCATACCATAGTTCACAATTTTACAGAGCTCATCTTTTTGGATGATCCTGGAGTCCAGGAGGTTTTTTATTTCTTTAGAGGCAAAAGAGGCCCCGTGAGAGGTGTGCATGAAAAGGTTCCGAGCAGAGGGCGCTTAGTGGTCTTGGTAGTGTTGGGGATGTGGCTGAATGGTGGTAAGGGGTTGGCTGGGAAGCTTGGGGGTGGAGTGGTGGGGGACTCTTGGAGGGCATATTGAGCTCACAAGAGTTTGAGTTTTAGGCATCCTGCTGTCTGCTTAATTTAATTTCTTGAGAGTTGACACGACTCCCCCTTACCCCTCCGGCCCCTCACCCCTATGTGATTCCAGGGTGTGAGCTGTAATGTGTGAGGATAGCAAAGGCTTCTGTTCAGAAGAAATAATGAGGCGGAGCAGCAGGGTCTACATTGAGTGCCGCTGTTTTATAACCTATCACAGTGACTTTTATTTCAAGTCTTCTCTACATCTGCATTCACTTTTGGTGGTCTGGAGCCCAGTTTCAGACAAAGACTGCCTGATATATGATGCTGTCACAGAAAGCTTGCACTGGGCTTCCCTGTAGTGCTGCACAGACTGAGCGTAGCCTTATGAGATTAAGAGAGAGTGGCCAAGCGAGACAGCAAAGTGCTGCTTTGACATTGTCCAGATAAAATGATAAAGAACCTCTCTGCAATAATGCTTGTTGACCTCTAAGAGACCCTCACACATTCCCCTAGCTTTTTATCTGCCAAAATGTCTGTAAAGGAAGGAAGGGAAGGATGTCAATTTCTAATTTAGCAGATAAAGTGACTCTAAATAAGCCAGAGGACAAAAAACAAATAAGCCAGAGGATGAAGTTTCTTACATTGGGGTGGAGAAAGAGGAACATATCAGACCCAGGCAGAGATGAACATGGGTAGAATAAATGACTTGCATATGGTCTGACATATGTACATAATGCATGTCCCCTGTGCAGGGAAAACAAAGACTAGCTCCAACATATCTATATAGCAACACTGACTTAAACCTCATGTGTTTATGTTTTTCCAAATGTGTGCCAGAGGCCAGTGAGAGCAGTGGGCCTTCATCACTAAAAAGTTTAGAGTGCCCCCCCCCCATTCTACCATAAAGCCTGGTGACACCAGCATCTAAATGAAGCATTTAAGTAGTGTATACACACTCATGAGAGCAAATAATATCTGCACAAATGTTGAACTTTTAACTTGCAAATTATCACGTTTGACCAACAGTAAACTATCTCGATGGTTCTGACCTTTGAAAAAATGGGAAGCCAGAGGGGTCTGAAATGGAAGCTGTTGTAGCTTGTTAGCAGTGGGCCAACTTTATGGAATGAAATGTAAAATTATTAAAGCAAAACACCAAAACACAGCACAGAGAGAACAGAAAAAGCTCAGGGAGCTGATTGAGTGGTGGCATGTCCCAAAGAGTCAGCACATTTGCTCACCAGCTCCAGGAGGTCACCAAATGGCCATGTGAGAAGTCAAACGGAAACCAAACACACAGATACATTTCAAAGTGCCCGTTTCTGGTTTAACCAGGGCTTGTTACTGTAAAGTCTGTCATTCCATTCAGCTGCCTGTAGCTATCAGAAACCAGTCAGATAGGATAGTGATTCACCAGAGATTAAGATTTGTAAGAGCTTGAGCACAAAGCATGAATGTAAGTTTGAGTTATTAGTTGTTTTACACTAAGTGGAGGCTGCCTCTTCTCTCCTATACTCTTAATGTGTGTGTGTATGTGTGTTCTAATATAAAAGATGCCACAATGAGGGTGAACTCTTCCCATTTCTGATGAAGAGATTTTTCTTAAGTCTTGCTTTTTCTCCACAGTTTCCCTTTCTTTTACCCTTGGGGAGTGACATGACCCAAAAGCACACAATGAAACTGTAGAACCAGCCCTCCCAGTTGACTACGTGTGTGTGTGTGTGTGTGGGATGGGGTGGGGTGGGGTGGGGTGGGGGTGGGGGTAGGGGTAGGGGGGTGTCTCAGTACAGTCTTGAATCAAATTATCTATTTGGGTCACTTTTCATGTGGAATAAAGCTCCTGATCATCAAAATGTTCACCGCTATTTTCATTTCTTCAAAGAACAAGTCAGGTTTTTATTGTGTTTATTTATTTTTGAGTGAGCCTTGGCATTCCTTGTGAGGGCCTTTCTCGTTTCAAAGAGAACCAGAGGATGAGCAACACAATGGTGTTTTCCTCTTGGTTGTTGTGCACAGTGTATACGTCCCTAAAAAAAAAAGGAATAGGATGTTTCTGTTGCTCATATCCTGTTTGACAATGCTCAGATTCATGTTTTTTCCTTTCCACAGTGCTGTCTTGATTTCTTGTAGACTCAACCCTGGTTACATCTGTATTTGTCAGGTAAACAAGTACTTTTAGCCACCAAAGTGACATTACAGCTCGAAGATTATAATGATTGCATAAATGAATAGGATTCCAATAAGTCTTGTTAACACAGAGATTGTAGCTCTTATTACACCCACTGTTCCGGACAGAAGCGCTGACATATCATTTGTTTCAGTGTTTGGCAGTTTGCACCTACAGGAACTCGGAGAGAAATAACTTGTCATTAACTTTGTTTTTCCGGATATTTTGCTATTTGCCATTTTTAAAATGAGTTTGGTACAGTGACAAGTTTCTTTGCCGCATGCCAGGGTCTCTGGCTTGCGTTTCCCAGCACCCCATGCCGATAACACAGATAAACTAGTAGAAACATGCATAGATGCAGGGAGGATAGACGGAGAGAGCCATGGGGGGGGACTCTCAGCTGTGTACTCTCAATGAAAAGCCAGCCTGTCAGGACGTCCCACATTCCTGGATAAACAAAAGAGGAAGTAGGTCTCTCTCCTCTTTGTGACACAGCAGGAATGAGACTGCGTGGAAAGAGGAACAGGAAGATGGCAAATGAAAAGACGTCTCTTTATTACTAGTTGTACCTTTACCTTCCTGTCTTCCCAAAATTACAGACTTCACTTCTCCGGTCTTTCCCCTGCCCTCCTTTTGTATCCATGTTCTCTTCATGGCTAAGCACCTGCTGTCTGATTTTTCTGTCCATTCATTCCCATGAGCACAGCACTCAGCTCGCAGAATTATGGCTTTGTGGAAGCGTGAGTCTTCCACACACAGACATGGGCTTGATACTTGATCTAATATTGTAGCATCACATGGCACGTGGTACATGCATCACATCTGTACTCCTCTTAGTGGATGGCCCTCTTTTCTGATTATTCGGCAGTGGGCTGCTAGAAGGGCTGGGTTGAGTAGTCACCTAGGCAACAGCAATGATCAGTGGGGCGAATGGACAGCGCCCATGCCTAGCCTCAGACTCACTGAAGCGGAAAGAAGTAAAGGATAGGGGGATGGGGATAGTTTTGGGCATTGTCGACCTCCATGCTGGATGACCCGTGCAGAGCAATGCCAGCCACAGTGAGGTCAGCTGTGTGTGTGTGTGTGTGTGTGTGTGTGTGTGTGTGTGCGCGTGTGCGTGTGCGTGTGCGTGTGCGCTACTTCGAAGTATTCATTTGAGACAAATGGGGTGTGGTCAGAGTTATGCTCATTTTTACTTATAACCCATTAGTACCTAGCTTTACTTTTGAACTTGGAAATCTAATTTGAGCATTGCATATTTTGAGAATCTATTAGGAGCATTTCTAATATTTCGATTTTTCTATAATGCAACGTATAACAAAACAATGAAGTTTGTCTAAAATAACATTTCAAGCAACGTTGTTGTAGGCCATGGTAATTTTTGCACATTTCTGTAACAAAGTGACTCATTTCATCTACAGTCGCTAACTTTGTCGTTTAGCTGGTTAGTGCTGGGCACATAGGACGCAGCTATGAAATAAATGCTAATGGGAAAGGTAAGAGCAAACCAAAACATTATAATTCTGGGCAAATAAACCAAAACAATGACACTAAAGACTCTAAAATCCCCTTAGAGCTGTGGGTATGGGTGATAAAGCACTACCACAAGACATGCTTTTCACATAAACATCATTTAATAATGTTTTATTATAGCAGCTATTTAAAATAGAAAGTATTGTCATTTAATAATGTGTTTTCCCACTTATCCAGAATAAAGAATACTGACTTAAAATCCTCATCATAATACACAATGTTGGTGTTTTAAAAGTGAGTGTTCCCATTGTCAGCCTGCCCTTTACTGACCAACTGTAATTTTATTGAGATGAACTGTACCCCTAGCAAAACCTTTATTGATCAGTACAGAAAGTCAAAGGCGGAAAGATCTTAACAACTGATTAAGATGCAAATGACAGAAACAGGCAAGAGTTTGAGTAACTGGCTTCAGGTGGCTCAGTGACAACCATCTGGTGCTGCTCTGTTAAACTCACCATCAGCAATTCGATTCTGTCTATGCAACACACCCTGTGACCTTGGAGAGTGAAACAGTCCCAGGTTGCCAGAAGTCAGCAACTCCTCGGCAGAACACCTCTTCATCAGCTCCTTTTGAGGTCTGGGATGAACAAGACATTCATCTGGATTTTCTCCCCAGTCAGCTCTTTGCTTTTGGCTGGCTTTGACATTGGAGACCGTAGTCAGCAGATGTCCTTACCTTACTTGCATTTATATTGTGCTGTCACCTCACTCCAACCTGTGGTTTAACAGTGACAGATTGTTGTCTGATGCCTGGGTTCTCAAAATGTGGGCATGGTTTGTCTAACATGCAGTTACTCAATAGTTTTTTATGGTGAGAGGCATAAATTCTCATTTGGAATTTGTGCAGATGTTTTAGTTGACTGCAAAATGTGTTGCAATAAAAACATATTGAAACACTTGATTTGTTGCTTGGATGATAACAGTTTCATGCTCATAGTTGGAACTTTGCATAACTGGATCTCCTGCAAAAAATGTGAACCTGGCGTCAGGCCCTCGAGATGGATGAGATAATGTGGAGTTTTGACGGTCGGCTGAAGCATCTGGAATGAATTGTACAGTCTCAATGCTGTTGCTCCATTCTAAGGAAGTTTTTTTGGGATGGTTTCAGGTAACCTTGCCCTGCTATTCTGAAGGCTAATTTCCTCTTCAGACCAGTTTTGAGCGCCAAGACTAGACTGTTTAACTTAGAGAAAACATGTCTCTGTTTTGCTTTAGGATGGGCCTTTCTCTGAGAGCGACATTTCTCTTTACCAGTTTTGGAGCCTCAAAGGAAGCAGTGGTGATCAGTTAAATCAAAATGATTGTGTTTGGAATGAAGACTTAATAAATGCATCCTAGTTTAGCTGAATATGTGAAAAATTAAGTAATTGTTGGTTTTTACAAGCTGTATTTCCAAGTGGCAAAGGAGGTTACACAGCCCGGGGTCTTGCAGCCCCCCCTCTTACTTGTCCAATAATGGCCCACATTAACACCACTGTGGCCATCTGTCAGTAGCCTATTGTCATTGGCACGTAGCTACAAAGATGGTGGAAATCTGCTCTGTCTCAGTTTTTAGAGGACTTGCAAGAAGGAGGCTGACAATGAAGGATCTCTTTACAAAGCAAATTACTAAGCAGTTGCAATGTTTAAGGAGGCAGAATTAAATTAAACGTTACTCCAAAAACGGGGCGATGATTTGCTTTAGGATAATTTTTCCTTTTAGCTAGCAATTTGGTTCTAGTGATGGCAGTTTTTGTCAACCAACTGATCCACCATTCTTGTGCAGATTAAGCAATTGCAAAAACTACTGTTTTAGATTGATTTCAATGATTGGTAAAGCGCTCAGATTATACCAACTGCAGTGATCCAACAGCGCTGCCGTCAGCCTGGAATTGTGTAGACAAATCATCTGGGGATCCTTTACCTTTCCATCTGGTGTCATCATTGGATCAAACTTTTTTAGTTTCCAGTTTTTTGTCTCATGACCAGATACCATGAAAAAAACTAAAAAATGTAAAACTTTCTCTTACACTATCTGAAAAGGAAGATGCATTATTGAATACATAATTCCAAAAGGGTTTAGAAATCTCTCCTCTTGGGTCAGTCTTGTGCTTTCTTACGAAAGAAAAAAGACAATATGTGACAGAGGTAAAGTAGATGAGTCATACTGGAAAACCTCAAACACCAGCTTTGATCTCTCATTTACATCAATATACCCCCATATATTAAATATTTATTCACAAATGATTCATGTGTCTTCCCTGGTGTCCATGTTTTGTTCCTCATGACAAGTACTCGCTGACAATATTATGACTGTTGAAATGCCATCAAAAGCGTATTAAGACCCCCCTCACTTAACTGGGCTTGGCCTCAGATTATAAAACCTGATCAAAATCATGTATATATTTGAAATTGAACTCTTCCAAGTGTAGAGCATTCGATTCCACTCATGCGACCGTGACAATCATGAAGCACTTAGGTGGAGGCTGATAATCAAATGAAAATGCAGGCTCACGGAAATGAGTTTGTCTGACTAAATCAACGACTGGCAGCAGATGGAAAGAGGTTCAAGAGCAAGCTCTTTATCTTTTCATCTATTCGCATGTATTTGATATTTGTGGTATTAGAGGATATGTGGGCTTGCGCTAATGTCTGTGAAACAACCATCAGGGATGTCCAGGAATTATTTAAAACTCTGGGCATGTTCCTGGTTGGCCCTCCGACCCTCTTTTAACTCCATCTGAGTTGGCTCGGGGTTCAGCAGATGCACAAATACACATGATGGCCCACACGTAGTTTAGCTCTGTTTGGCTACTGTGATGGACATTGAAAGTGGAGATGGTTATGGTTTGATGCAAGTGGCCATAAAGTGGAGTTGGATTTACAGTTTTAGAATAAAGACTACAGGAAAGAGATGGTGCTCTTTTTTTATTTATTTTTTATTATTTTTTTCTATTGCTGTCAGTTTCTTTTAAAATGGGCATTATGACTACGTATGGAATTGGTTAAGTGTAAGATGAGGCAAATAGAGCCAGTTATTCATCATGCGGCAGATTTCAAACTCTTCTCACTCACACACTGAGAGGAGGTGACACTTGTGACAGCCAATTATAGCCACCCCCTTTCTCCTTTCCAGCACTGTGGCCTCTTTAGTTTTGATTTCACATTGCTACTTCTGTTGCTGTTTTTCTGAGAGTTCAATATCAGCGCACGCCCTCCCACTCACACACTTCATCAAAGAAACATCTTTTTCTTGTTCTCTTTTGACCATTAACAAAATTGCCCATAAGGAATCTTTTGGAAATGTTTTGCAGGGTGTTATTTTTCTATTTTGCTTTCTCTCCTCTCAGTCAACAAAAGATGTAACAAGATTAATCCATTGATGTTGAAGCTCTTCTGTGGTTCCCTGAAACATGGCTGAGGGTTTGCAAGAAAAGGCTTCTCTGTTTAGAAAAAGGGTTTTAAGAGAGGGATCCAGTCCTATAGCTTTGCCTAGCACTCTTTTAAATACATGGCACGTAGCCCTGTGTGATATGCCCTGTATGAATCGGGGAACTCTCTTAAACCCTTTAAAAAGATACTAAGTATTAAGTGGCATATGCACTTGATGAATGTGCCTTTTATTAGGGTGCAGCAGAGTTTCCTAACAGGAAGTAGAAGGATAAAGAATGGGGGGGGAGGATCAAAGTGTCTTGTAGAGGGCTGTTGAGCAGAACCTCTGAAAGAAAGATGTAAGGTTGAAGATCCAAGAGCAACAGAGGACACTGCAGAGTAAGCAGCATCTCCCCTTTTCTTGTTGCTAGGATACTATGCCCTAAGAATTATGGGGTGTGCTATACTGCGGCTTCTCTACAGTGTTATCTCTTTTAGCTCTATGCATGTACATCTACTGTACATCTTCCTTCCTGTCAGATTTTTGTTTTAGAAACTTTTAAACAAGCCCAATCTTCTTTAAGAAGAATGCATGTACATCCAGGTTTGTTGCTGCCACTTGGGACTTGTACTCCTGGAGCCAGAACTCGTCCAACAAACAAGCAGGCCATATGCATCCAGTGGAAAAAGATGAGGAAAACTGTCATGTGATACCTCCATACCCAGTCTAATTATGGTTCAGTATTTATGCAACATGGAACAAGATGAAAGTTATAACATTAGCGGTTTCCATTCAGAAAGTTAATAATTGACTGTTTGGAAAGTGCTGGATGAGATGATGGCATCATAAAGGCCCGCCAAGTCAAATGAAAGCATAGACATGCAATCAATTCTCATTGTGTGGATGTTGTATTTACCACATTCATGGCAGCCCAGTTACCCGATGGATGGAAAGGCTGATGAAGGAGGCCATCAGTGGCTGAGAAAGGGAGAGTTCAGGAAGATGTGGGATTATGGAGAAATGGATGATGACTGGGGTCACGCAGGGTTAGTGGAGAAGATGTGAGGAGGGAAGGAGAGAAAAGATCTAAGCAGAAACCAAGGTTAAATAAGCAGAGATGGGGTTAAAAACACGTGCGTCAAAAGAGACAACATGAAAAACAAGAGTGTAAAAGAGAGGATGTTACTGCTGAGAGGCACAGCGGGAAAGTGGCTGTTATAAAACTCAACTGCTATCGCCGAGAGGTTCAAATAAAAAAAGACCCTTAAAACGCACACACAAAAAAGACTCAAAGGTTAGAAATATCACTGCACCTGCAGAGCACTTGACACAAAATGGGAGAAGTCGAAGTGAAGTAAATGTTTAAATAAAGAAATCAATATTATGTCTATTCACACAGCTGCTATCCCTTTGCTTTGCATTCTCTTTTTTTGCCAAATATTTTGGTTCCACTAACCACAGATATATGAGGCATTTGTAAAGCAAGAAAGTGAAACTATTTCTGTCATTTATGTAATTCTGAAAAGGCCTAATCGGAAAGTAGTGAAGGAATTTAAGGCATTAATACTGTCAGTACCTACAAGCTGACCCATGTCACATCGGACATTCCTAAGCTGTAATTGTACTCGTACAGTACATAGGCATACGTACTGTACACTCCCTTTCCACATTCCAGGCAGTAGCCTAATCCAGCAAACACAATGCTATTCATGTCGTGGGTCTATCTGTGCTTTTATTGACTTGGATATTGCCGTCAATGTATTTTACAACTGATCCAACTTGGAGTTTTTCCTGGTGCTTTAGTGCTTTGCCATCGTCAAACATCCCATTGGTGCTCTGAAGTTGACGTTATTTACAGTTTGTCGATGAGTTATGTCTTTCAAGTTGTGATATATTGAATGTGCTATTGCGTTTATTGCAATGCTACAGATGTTGATAGCTCTTGGGTGGGACTTTGCCTTGCTTTTCCCATTTCTGGGAAATGTCAATGAGAAGAGTGTGCTGACGGGAACTTGGATATGAGGTAAACTGAGCCACAGCGTATTGACATTATGTCATAATAAAAACAGTGAGTTGGTTATGTAAGTCAGGCGTCGGCGTCTGTGAACATGACCTGCTGCTGTATAGCCTCGTGGGATTGCACATATGGAAAGAAACATTAGAGAGAGGTTGAATTCCAATTCATAGTCCACAAGTTAGAGCAAGAGAGAGATTGAAAAGAGCCATTGTTGCCTTTCAATTATTTAAATGGTTCAGTGCTACCTAGCAGTGCATACAAATTGAAATGAAACTAATAATTAAGCAAGTGAAGCAAATAAATATGCTGACATCAGTATTCAGCCTGCAGCATTTTTAAGCTTTAATAAGCTCCCATTCTGCTGTTTAAAAAGTCAGGCTTGTGCCTTTTCTCATGCTGACGCCACACAGATGCAACAATGTCAGTACCACATTCATTGTTCCTGTGCCCAGATTTATATGATGCAGAATTGTGGGAAAACTGGAACGTATTCCAGCGTTCACTGGGCAAAAGACTGTCCACCCTGGCCAGGTCACTAATCTATGGCAGAGACAGAGAAGCAGAAAAATGTTGGGGAGGACAAAGAGCAAGCATATGTTTCTGTTTGCTAATCTGGAGCTTTTACAGTAAGATGATTAGAGGTTTGATAACCCCCCATTTAAAAAAAAAAAAAAAAAAAAAAAGCATAAACTGGCTAAAGGCTTGTTAGTACTGATTTAGCGTCTCTCAAATCAAATATGACCAGCACGGCCACACTGCCTTCATCAGTGATGTCTGTTTCTCCTACCAGCTCTGTTAGTGATTTACCGTTGACCTCCCTCTGTTTTTTCATGGGTCTGTTAATAGGATGTACTGAGTCAGAGAGACCACCTGGTCACAAGTGGCTCATTCTGATCTATGTCACTCACTGCTAATGTGAGCAGACACAGCGGCTTCCAAAGGACAGCTGGGCGTGTCACAGACAATGGAGGCTAAGCAGTGTCTGACCCAAGTGTCCAAGATAAAGTTAGTCTTGCTTTTTGTGTTGACTCATCCTCTTTGCTGTTTTCTTTGTGATGGTGATTCTGATAATGCAGGTTAAACTCTAGTCCAGTGTGAGCACCATTCCTTGATTCATGCTTAGATTAAAATATGACACATCATAAAATTGCATAAAGTTCAGATTTTGTGTTGATGTAGCTGGCAACTGGAACCTGCTTAGTTAAGCAGAAAGGCAGCTAAAAATCCCTTACCAGCACCAAAATCTTACACACTGACAGTTTACTTTTGGCTTTTGTTTCAAAATTGTTCATTTTGGACACCTTGAAATGGTCCTTTCAAAAACTAAAAAATTACCCAGTAGCCTTGGTATTTTATTCAGCTGCCTCCAATGGTTCAGTGGCTTTGCAATCTAGTGGCAATACATCAGCTTTAGCCACAGTGATCATTTTTGAAGTCAAAAACAGTTTCACTTTACAGTTTGGGATCACAATTTTGCTGTATTGCATTTTATTTATGGGACGTAGACTCCAAAAAATCTTCAAAGACCACATCCATTAGATTGATGAGGCTGACTTATGAATCTGCTCAGTTAGAGGATCTATCAAACCAAACTGCCTCTGTAACCACCCTGCTGGGTAAATGATAGCTATGCATCGTAAAGTGAGAAAGCGTGACTTGACAACCAGATGATGGGGTGTCAGGGAGGTCTTGTATAATAAAATTACTGGTTGATGAGTTTCCATTATGCTTTATGAGGTATTTATACGTGTGTGTGTGTGTGTGTGTGTGTGTGTGTGTGTGTGTGTGTGTGTGTGTGTGTGTGTGTGTGTGTGTGTGTTGTAGGAGTGTGTATACATGTGAATTGTAGTCCCTGTTGCACTATAGTCAGTCACCAGATAATTCAGGGCAGGTTAACCATCTGGCTATAAACCTCTAGTCTCACTCACTAATGGAATTTATTGTTGTGATTCTCCTCTGTGTGTGTGTGTGTGTGTGTGTGTGTGCACGCGCTTCTGCCCCCTGTGCAAGCAACACTAATAAACCTAATGGCTACAAACTCAGAGGCAGGGTTTAGGCCTATTAAAAGGATTGAGTGCTTCTGTGCTGCTATGGCAGTTATAGAATTAGGTACCTGTATGATAAAGCACAGAAGAAAACCTGTCTCTGCACTGGGATACACATGCATTAATCCACTCTATCATCAGATCAAATGTAATGCCCTAAATTTTAAACTGGGCTGCAACATTAGTAGTAAATGGACATAGCGTTCATGTTTGTTCTCTTACTACTTTATGAAGCCATTCATTAGATGCAATTAGATGTTTAACAGTGGGGCTAGTTGTAGTCATGTGTCTGTAGTTGTGCTGAGATTCTTGCTTGTTTCAATGATTGCATACTTTCTCTCACACACACTCTGCCAGAACGAAATTGTTTTTTATTCACGTCCATTTTTCTTCAACTTGAACTTCTTATGCCCAGACTCTTAAGCTGTGTCCTACTTCTATATTAAATGCTTAGTTCGCATACGCTATGTACTACACACTAATATTATAGTTTAAGTATTTGCCGTCATTGTTCATAAAGTCAACCTATTACACCACTTTATACAACTTATGGAATACATGGACTGGATATTTAGAGTTGGTTTACGATATAAATAAAACAAAAAGAATGTAAAAAGCCCTTTTTAAAGATTAAATTCTTGTCTCATATATAAATATATTTCTGCATTGGGACAATAGAGAATGTCAATTTACGTCACATCGCTTTAACTATTAGAGGACCCAGGCACCCTCTTGTTTAGGTATGTCGATTATTTCCTGTGCCTTCTACACTGGTTAATAAATTGAGTTAATCTGCTTGTCTTTCGTTTGCTCAGAAAGTTGTTTTAAACTGTTCAAAATGGATGAAAATTGGAACACATCCTGGAGAAATAAAATCGCAGTAGCAAGCAAGGACATTCAAAAAAACCTATTATGATAACTACATTGACAGCTTTTAAGTGGCTCTTTGCAAATTCTGCCAATTTGAGTACACTATTACTTGCAATGGTAAGGCAGCACACCTTCACCTGCCTACGGACTACGGCAGCAATGACCTGCGTATCATGACAGAATCAGACACAGACACAAAAAGTCAAAACCAAGACTGCAACTCACCAACAGAGAGCCAGGGGAAATTTTACATGGTACAGATGGTGCACATGTCCCTGACAGTTCATGACTTCAAATTCACGTTCTCTATAGAAATCATCAACAATGTACTTAAAACATAAATGGTTTTTAGTTTCATATTGATTAACTGATTATCTGATTAACACCCTTAAAAGCACCTCACTGATTTAGTATTATACATCTTTAAGGTTCTAAACAATTCTCATCCATCGTTGATGTAAGTCTAATTGGAGGCGAAACCGGCGATTTCATTCAAAATTCTATTCTCATTCAAAGCATTGGTCCCACCCAGTGTCTCAGGATCCCTGAATAAAATCTCCCAAGACTATTACATACAAATTCTGGACAGTGTCCAGAGTTTTTTTTCATAAATAAATACTGCTTGATTTCAGTGAGGGGGTTAGGTTTTACAGAAGGTATAACCTGATAGAAAAATGACATGACATTACTTCAGGAAACAGTATTTTGCTTACAGGACATCAGAGCTGTGCAAAAAGAAGAAAAAAAAATGCAGTCCTCCTCACGACAGAACAATGTGCTCCATGCACATAATCCAGACTTTGTACTGGGAGGCCTTCAGGATAAATGCCTCCAGATAATGTCAGGAGAATTTCAAAATTTCAGTGCGAAACAGGCTTAATATTTGTTCCAGTGTCAGAAAAAATACACGTGAGTATTTCATTCATTGATGTGGTCACAGTTTATAGGCAGAGAAAGTGAAGAGGGAGCTTACAAGTCAAAAGATCTACGAGCCTAATGGATCAGGGTTAGAAAACAAACAGAAATGCTCATCTCAAACAGACACTGTGATATCTTCTTCCAGATGCTCATTTTTATTTGTACAATAGTTGAGAAGCAAATGGGTTTAATCTGTAATGATTGAAGATCGAGAAAAGCTACGGACTAGTTAAATTCAGCCCACTGTATCTGACTAGGTATAGTTGTATATACATGGAGCCGTGAAGGGACAAACATGCCATGTGGGAGGGGACGTTGAGCTTCAGGTCAGTTTAAACTGGAAGTAATTAGACAAGATCAGACACCTTGGGAATGTTTGGCAGCCTGTATCAAAGAGTAGACGTGTTAGGAAAACATGTTCCTGGTGCAGCCCGTTTCTCAGCCCAGCGGGCACAGCGGCGACAAAAATAACCAGGAGCCTAGCTCGATGTTTGCTTGTCAGGACTCGTAAAGTTTTCCTCTAAAAATGTCACTGGCATTTATGCTCACTTGACTCTTCCTCTCTGTGATGTTTCACACCTTTGACTTTGTCTTTCACACACACCAACATACTTGGCTGCACATGTGCTTCTTCTCCTTCTGTGTCTTGAAGCTGCTAGGCATTTTGCCATTGGCAGGGGGAAGGGGAATGTGTGTGTGCAGACACTTGGGAGATTAAAATGTTATTTTGCTGCTGCTGTTGCTGCTTCTTACAAGAAGATTTTGTGTTTGAGGGTTAAAAATAGCCAGTTACTATGGATGTGTGTGTGAGTGTGTGTGTTAGCCCTATGTCTCTGCATGGGTTTGTTTCAGAATGTCTTGTCCTACAGAAGAGGATGTGAATGTCTCTAAGCAAGACACATTGGTCACTTCTTTCTAGTGGGTCACATTAATTTAGAGTTAAGAAATCACTCAGATGAGCATTTGAAGTGACATGAATGATGAGTCCTGGCTAAGCCATGTTTTCTTCTGTAGTGGGAACCTGGATGAAGCCAGCGCCAACCATCCATAATTGGATGTAATCGAATTCCCTTGGTTATTACGCCTGATTCTGTCCAGTCTGCACAGTCTCTCTTGTCTCTCTGCTGTATGTCTTGTTCTCACTCTCCTGGTTCCTTTCTAATGGCCTCTTTTGCCGACGACTGCAGAGTATAAGCGCTGTCGTATTTGCTTAGTTTCACCACATCTCAAAACACTGTTGTCGGATTGAGTCAAAGGCTATGGAACTCCAGTTCAGCATCAATCCAATTTTAGCCCTGGCTGGGACGAGATAACTGTCTATCTGGACAGCTCTTATGTAAGATCTCTTTCTCTTTGTAGCAATTACTGTGCTAATAGCCCTTCAGAGATCCCTTTTATTCATCACTGCTGAGCTAACAGTCGGTAAGGCTCCAGATGACACAAATGGGTTTTTTTTGTTTGTTTTTGTTTTTTATTTTTTGGAAGGGGGGGTTGTTTTCTGAATTGTTTTGTTTTGGAGCTTTGTCCTCATGCTGTGCCGCTAGAAATTTCCCCAGTACGTCTATAAGCCATGTGCATTGCAGGGTTATTGTCATTAGTGTTCTTTTAAAAAGTAATTTTAGGGATTTTGTGCATATTGTCACTGGCATTTCTGTGTTTAGAGAGCTAGTCAAACAAAAACCAGAGCAACATACAACACATTTTGTCAGCACTTGGATTTAATAGAAGAGACACAAGTTGACTCTTGCTTGCTCCTTTTCTCTCCAATTTGTAGTAGAATGAAACTGTAAGTGGTCGTTATTTGTATAAACAGTAATGAAACTACTAGATGATCTCACTGGAAATAAAAGGTTATTTCCACAGGATTGAAAGCGGCATTAGAACCCACATGGCAAATGCGTTCGATAATAAAGGGGTTTCAGAATTATACTTGCTGAAGGGACGTCTTCTGTATTTACTGCTAGCTGCTTTGCTGTTAGACTCCGCTTACATAAGCACAATGTTTGCCAGCTCAGCAGTCAGTCAGACGGGCTTTAAAAGGAATGGGGAGGTATGCAGATTAATGCAGATGAGGTTGCTATGGGGTTTGTGGCAGTGAAACCGTGGTAACGGGGAGAGGAATGAGGTTAAAGAGGGCCATGGGCTCCTGGAGGATGTTCTCTACCCACAATGCCCTCTGGTGTTTGTTTACACACTGCAGTGGGTTGTGGGTTGTGCGAGGTAAAGCCAGCCGTCTCTTAAGCCTCTTCTGCAAAGCTTTTCATGGGGCAGTGTGATGACATGCATACGTTTACTGGCAACATATCTTCGTACCTGTTATCAAATGGGATAAGTTAAATTGCTGCAATTGTTGACTTTTATGAGAGTTTTGTAGAAAAGTGCATGATCTAATGTTAGTTTAAGCAAAATGCAAGTATTCTTAATTCCTGCTAAAACAGGACTTGTAAATCCCTACAACAAATTAGCCCTTTAAAATTGCTGTAATGTATTGAACTAAATAGGATTGTGCTGTTCTGTACACTGCCTTTAAAAACAAACAAGGGAAATGACACAGAAATTCAATGTTTTTACCTACAAGCAAAACAAATACCTACCTGTTTGTCCGATACAGGGGAATGGGGTGCCCCCTCCCTGAATCCGACAGCAGCTGTGACCCTTGACCCTCAGTGTCAAGAGCCTTGAATGTCATGGAGTGAGAGAGAGAGAGAGGTCTTGGAGTATGGAAATGTGGAAGATGGCATTTAACACTCCATTAGAGAAAATGTTACAGGACTGCATTTTAGTATATTCTCAACTTTACTTTAGCTAAGAGTTTCCCAGTCAGTATAGTCAAGATATGACCCACTATAAACTTGCTCAAACTATGTTGATCATGTGTTCAGCCTATAGGGTTAAAAGCTTAATATGCATGGGTGATTTAAGGAGCTGCAGTACAACATTCGTTAGCAAACAATGCTCCATAGCCACTCTATCCTCAAATGTCTTTTCTGTGTTCTGTCTTATCCTGAATACCCAATACATGCACACATGGACAGTAATTAAGGGTGTGGACCAAGCTCACAGCTTTGATTTCATAGGATTAAACCCAACTGGCTGCCAGACTGCCATTCTTCTAACCTAATGAAAAGATTAAGGGCATAGGGCACTCTAGCCTTACAATTGGCCTGATCGTCTACTAACAAAATATGCTGTGGCACTGCCGTTTGATTGTTTTATTGTTTATAGCCAAGCAATGCAAATGAATAACCTTATGTGGTTGTTTTCTAACAACAATGTTGCATTTAGCTTTTTCTGTTTTCACAGAAAACCCCATTAATAATCCTGTAAATGAACTTACTTATAATTGACAATTTACACATGGGCTCATACAAACAACGCGCACAAACAAAACACACGCAGAGACACATTCAGCCAGCCGTGCACAGCTGCAGGCATGTGCAGGCGTTCGCTGATCCTGCAGGAGCGGTGACAAAGAGCAGAGGAGACAGGAAGAGAAGAGACTCATCACTTTGCCGGACAGGATGTTTTATAGCAACATGACACACGTCTACTGTCTACAGAAATGCCTATAAATAAACTCTGTCCCTGTCAATCTCTTTTTTTTTTTCCCCCCTCACTCTCTTTTCTAAGGATATTAATGTGGCTGATCAATAGCCAGACATGAGATTTACACTGGTCGTCAATTTCCACTTTAACAGCCCTTTGTACATTAAAGACTCCCAGCTGACCATCGTGCAACTTTAAAGTGGGTTTTAATTACACAAATGGCATGCTGTGGTTATTGTGGTTATTTAGGTCAAGTCAATACAGAGTCCATATCACTTTTTGTCTGGTTTATCCAGACGCTCAGATTGATTTATGTTGGAAACTATGAGCAGAAATGAGGTTAAGCTCGTATGCATGCGGCAGGAAACAAAAAGAGAATATTTAACTGAATGTTTGGCTGCCTTATTTGGGGCTGTTTAAACTGTATAAGTGTAAAAAAGGATCTGTACAGTTTGCCATCAACTGTATGTTGTGTTGCTGTCTGCCTGGGAAATTGGATCATTATCTATTGAGCTTCCACAGTGAGATTGTCGAGATTGAAACTTCAGTCAATTACCAATTGATTTATGTTGGGATATTTTCACTTATTTGAGTAATTATGTAGTCTTTCGTCTAGGTGCAAGTTGGGAAGTAGGTTTTAAAACCGGGGTACACAGACACAATTATTTACTAAAGAGGTAAAAGAAAATCTACAGAAAACACTATTTAAAACTATATTTTTACTCTTTAACAGTGAAAACATGTATATTCAGTATCTGCGTGTGGTCACGGTCTAAGGTCTCCTCTCCTCATCTGCTGTCTCATTACTACAGCAGGACCAAACAGGGCTTCATATTCAGATGATGCATAAAAGTCTACTTAGTATTTCTGTCCCACAAATCCTAATCTTAAAGGCCAAGACTTGTAGTAATTTTATGTTTTGACAAATGTTTTTTCTCATGTGGTGTGTTACTTCTCATTTATGGGGAAAATGCTATCAGTGCCAAATTAAACCCTCCTTGTTGGTTAGTAAGCTCTACTTGGCTGCCCCACTTCTGACAAGTTTCAAAAAGCTGATTTCACCTGGACAGTGTTTTATAGTTGTTGATATACACAAGCAGTTTTTTTATTTTTTAAGCATAATTCTTTTGGCACTACGCCTTTTATGCTAGTCACTCAGCATTTACATTAAATAATGCTGTGCTGTTATCACATGCAGACAAACACACACACACACACACACACACACACACACTTAAATACATTTACATGCACATGAAAAGAACATCCTCTGTTTTCTTCAGAACAAACACACATACAGACACCAAAGAGTGTGTGGGGAGGCGAGGTGCTCGCTCACGCTCAGAGCGGGTGCCATGTCTTGTCAGATGGGGTTAGTTTGCCTTCAACTGATGAGCCAGTCAAGCCTTTGAAGCCCTTCCAGGGTCCTGTGGTTTACGTGCTCGCGTTGCCAGGTTCTGCCATCCCCCTCATTATTGCCGCATCGGTGCCCACTTAACTTGTTCCTCTCTGTTTCTCTGGTCAGCTTGCCCTGGCTGTGATTGGGAGCTGGGCAACCAAGCAAAGGAGGCATACACATTATGGCCAAGCATATCGAAGCGTACACATATAGTGCACACAATTCCAATAAAGTCAAATAAAACCCAGAGAGATACGCAAAATATAACACAAACCTTATTATTCTTCAGCTCTTTTTGGGACAGTGTGGCTCTGTGCAGGTTACCCTGATGATAATACAAAATATAGAAAATGGATCTGAAATAGTCAAACAATCAGCCGAGTCGCCATGTGCTAAATTCCAACCCCAATCAGCAATTGTCCAATCACAGCATAGTTTAGCAGCTGTAACTGGGCAGGCCTGTCACATTCTGAATTGTTCCACATGCTGAAATGCTTGGCGCTGTAGTTAAAGAAATCATGGGTAACCAAATGGTACAGAGGGTGGTATCTCTTTACAGTGACTTTCCAAAGCCGAGGCAGAGCTATTTTTCGGGCTGCAGATTACATTACCGAAGCCCCATTCAGGACCACCATATTGTTTGTGTAGGTGTGGATCCTGCTTTTTACTGAATGTTTAGTTGTCATCCTTTATCTTGTGTGTGTGAGTGAGAGAAAGCAACTATCTCTTGTTTTAGGAACACATGAATTTCAAATGGCTAATCTGCCATTGTAAACTGCATATGTAGCAAAACCAACAAAGCGGTGCAGGGACTTTTAGTGAGTTGTGGTAAAAGATCAGTTGTTTTCAGTTCTGTTTTTATTGTTTTATTTAACTGAGCATCTTGGGGCCGTGGACTTTTATTTGACAATAAAAACTAACAAAAAAAAAGTATATCATCTTGGTCATGGAAAATTGTTAAGCATGAGATCATAATGAAAAGGAATGAACTGGTAGCTCTAACACTGTCTGACTAACACAGTGGTCCCCCTCCCTCTTTGTTTCTTTTCCCCTCTTGGTCTTACCTCTTTTCCCTGCCTTTTTTCAGTTTTAGTGGGCCTCACTCAGATCCCTCTTTGTAACAATATGTTTGTTCTAGTTTTAGAGTTTGTTGATTAAAGAAGATGATATTTTAAAATAAATTAGACTTTCTGTAGCTGCCAAGGTCAGATTTCATGAAAGTCCCTGTACTTTTAATTTGTGTGCTGATGCCGAGTGAAGAAAGCGATATTTAGACTGTTTCTGCTCTTTCTTCAACATCTTGAGGTAATTGACCCAGCGTCCCTCCTTGAACACACATACAGCATAATCACAGATGGGTTTAAAAAGCCCCACACACACACACACACACACACACACACACACATACATACACACACACACACACACACATACACACACACACACACACACACACACACATACACACACACACACACACGATCAGCTTAGACACCCATGCACTTCACGTGTACTCTGTATTTTACAAATGCTGCACATAAGCACTCATTCATACTCCACACATACACATATCCATGTCTCTGTGCTAAAACACTGTGTGATACAGCTGTGAGTAGGAGATGAAAGCCAGAGCTAAGCCAGGAATAATAAAAGCTGATTTTAATGCTCTGCAGGCTTCTAAACAGCAATGGGAACTGGCTTGAAAAGAAATGAGGCATATTCAGATCAGTCTCTCAATCCGTGTTGTAAACGTTTAAACACAAATTCTGGAATTTTAATTAATATTTAAAATGGTCAATCTGGTCAAGTTATTGGCATTTAAAATTACTTCTGACTACATATATTACAACCACATTTATAACACCAATGAAATTACAGTCAATTGGAAAATCTTGCCAGCATAACATGACTTTACATGATATTAAAGCAAGAACCACAGTCATGAACATTTATTAGCATAGTCCCGTTTTGTACCTCACAAAGTGTCCGGCCTGGACCTCCTTCAAAAAACTCGGTTCCATCCACTGGCCCATAGTGGACGTTTGCCTAAGAAAGAATTGAAACTCTACTGTTTTCACTGTTTGTTGTATCGTAGCTTTAATTTGAAATAGGTAAGACTGCCCATACACATAAATCTACACTAAATATTATAAAATCAGTGACTTTAGTGACTGATTTAGTACAGTAAGTAGGGAGAGAGTCATAAACTGAACAAAACAAAATAGAAGGTCAAAGGATAAATTAAGAGATAAAATGATTCATGTGCCACGAAACATTTTAAATCTAATTCGGTAGACAAAGTTGGTAATGTAGACTTCAGTCCACTGCCTGGCGACAGGAATATAACAGCTACAAAATGAAACGTACCCAATGGAGTTTTTGAATGTACTGTAGTGCTGTGAAGAAATATTTTTTTTATGATAGCCCGTTTTTTTTTGTGTCCTAAATGTGTAAATCACATGCTTCTGGCATTTAAAAAAAAAAGGAGGTGGATTCCAAGCTAGTAAACAATGTGTTTGAATATATTCTTAATGTAAAATGTTGCAATGATGTAGAAGGAGAAAAATTCAATGCGTTTTTCTGCATTTTATTGAGACACACACACACACACACACACACACACACACACACACACACACACACACACACACACACACACACAGCATGCTGGTAAGTAACGCTGAAACTAAACATGAAATTGTTTATATAAGAGAAATCCACAGAGCACCTTTTAATGTAGACCTGATGTTAAATTCTATTTATTACATGACTCCAGCTGTATTCAAAAGTCTGGTTCTATTTTTGAAAAAAGTAAATACTATAGACAATTTTACACAGAATGTCTGTGGCTTGGTGCAGAGGAAGCAAGACAGGCTGGGATAGACAGATGGGGAGAAAAAGGGTAAATAAGGATTTTACCTTTTTGAAAGGATCATGTCAAGTTTCTGGGAGTTCGATTTTTACACTGTTTAACCTGGGTAGTAAGTGAGGAGAAAATAAACCCGACCAATTGACCACTCTCCACAAACTTTTTTTAAGTGCAGAAAACACAGTCTGTGCACAATTAAAGTAGAGGAATGCAATAAAACAAAGAGAGAGGGAAACAGGGAGTGGAGCAGAGTAAAGATTGGGAGTGGCTGCTGGAAGTGGGTCACACTGGTGCTGACGTGATACAAAGTGGCCTACAGAGAGGGGGGGGGCAAACTTGCGCCACTCTCTGTATCACCTTTTATCCTCTGTGCACACAAACACATGCACCCACACAAAGATAAAACGACACTGGTGCACAAACACGTGCGGAGGTTACAAATAGCTCACCTATTCATTGTGAAGACGAGGTTCAGTCTCTGGTTTTGCTTCGCTCTTTAAGACACACTGTTTGTATTGTTTACTGCTGAGCTTGAGATTACTTTCTGGCTTCCTCACAGCACTTTGTATTCACTTTACCACCTCCTAAGATCACATCCAGGTTATGCATAAGTAATATTACCCTCTCCCTCGGTGGTTGTTTGTGTATAAGAGAGTAGAAGCCGGTCTGAGTTGTGCTTGGGAATTATTTCTGGATCAGCTGTGGCTCCCTTGTACGATTCGTAGCTCTTCCTCAAGCTAGTTATGAAGAAACTGTGAGCAAGGGGAAACGTGAGGATGGAAGGATAGAGGAGATAAAAGGATAGAGGAGAGTCAGGGGAACTAGGGAATGGTTTAATTGCCTGACCCCTCTCTCACCAGAACGACTCTCTGGAGCCGGGTGTTAAAGATGGGACGATGGCTGGATTCTCCCTACAGATCCCTGTGGCTCTGTGCATGTGTGTATGTGTGAGTAGAGGTGTTTATGCACTTAGTACATGAAGTGTTTTCCCATGGAAGAACTGCACATGTTTCACTAAAACTAGTTAATCATGCCAAGGGTGATGCTGCTGTTACGTGCTCGGAGATTTAATGTAACCCCCTATAACACATCAAAGCCTTGTGGACGGAGAGTTGTGCTGTGGTATGGGAAGACTGCTCATGACAGTGGGGGTCCTCGCTTTAGGCCAGTACCTTTCTTTAGTAGAATAGAGCGGGTCTGCACACTATATCAATATTTATATTTGATTTCTTATCTTAAATTTTATTGAATTAGTTCAGATGAAAAATAAGCCTTAAAGACTTAGTTGACTTGCATTTATTGGATTACTGATTCAGAGATCTCAATCTCTGTAAGTAATCTCAATATACAGAACAGCTGAAAAAAAAAAAAAAAAGGTTCATCCATTTTCAGTCCTCCCCCTCCTTTGAGGCTTCTCCCTAGTTGTTTGTGTGTGCTGGTGATGACTGAAGGCTGAGGAACCTCCATGCTAATCTGCTGCAGGTCAGGCCAGCAGATGAATCCAGATTAGAGGGTCACAAGGCAGAAAGAGAGGATTACCAGCTCTGACCACTGAAGCCTCCTCTCTTAGCTGTCCAACTGGTCGCTAACCAGCCAAATGAAGGCACTGTCTGCACTGCCTGCACTGCCTGAGCCCTCTGAAAAGTCCAGAGACATAAACATGCCATTCAGTCCTGTCTACTCTTGGATCTAGGGAGTGAGATCCGTCTTCTCTGTTTATTGCAATTTATGCACATATATTGCTGAATATATTGAGTCTGACAAAGACGAGCTTGATTAGATTTAGATCATATATTAAAGAAATCTGGTTATGGTCATAAGTGAGGAGCAAAAGCAGAACAGAATCTACTCTTCAGTAAGCTCAGTACTGTAAAACCTTTGCCTACTTCTAGTCAGTAATCACATCTCTAATCATCCACCACCGCTGTGTTAAACAAAGGCTGGCATGTTTTAAGCATACTCACGGTATGAATTCTGAAGTGAGAGGACACACTCGGCAATGACTGGGCACTGAGTGTACGTGTCTGAGATTCACAAATACCGCAGTCTTCTGTTCAGCCGTGGAAACCCTCTTTATTTGTATTAGCTTCATCTTCAATGAAAGTCAGACTTTGGATCTAAATATATCGATGGTCACTCCTTTTCACTTTTGTGTTTTGATAGTAGATTAGAGGCTTGGAGCCCTCTAGTTGATACAGTCTGGTTAGATCTGTTTGGGGTAAATCCAAGTTCACCAAGTTACCTCACTGATGCAGCAACTTGTGATTTCCTTTGTGTATGCAGCGCTTGACAGCATTGACTTCTCATCAGCATCTTTTTCATCAGCAGCCTCCCAAACGGCTTTGTTACATTTCCCTGTCACCAACTCCATTCTCAATCTCTCTGTACCTCCACTTAGGAAACAAAATAAGATAAAGTTGTATGCACAGTGTGTGCTTCTAACTAGCTGCTGGAGTGCAGTTCGTGTGCGTACCACGGCTTTGATCTCACTGTAAATTAAACATGCCTCATTAGATAACAGGCTGTATGCCACCGACTGAGTCACACTGCACCTCCACTCCTCACGTAGCTCCTGTCCCCCATTTGAACTCAGTGAATCTGATTCATGTCACCCAGAAGGCTGTTTATCAGGATCAGCATAAGTTGTGTGAATCTCTGTGGAGCAATTAGACCAAAGTTGCACAGTTTGTCAGGTATAGAGACAGCTGTGTGACAAATTTGCACATGACAATAATGTCTGTTTCACAGTGAATGAGAAGTGCAGGGGAATGTGGAACAAACTAGAAAAGACGCCAGTAAAGTACGAGTTCAAAAGTTAAAAGTCTGGGGAAACACTCAGTGTATGACCCCTGACGTCAGCAAACGACTATTAAAAAAAATAAAACAATAAATAAAAAAGACATTGTTCAAAGCACTGATGTGTAACTTCTCTTTGTTTTACATGACAAATCAAACAATTTGATCATGCAACATTAGGTTCTGGGAAGTTTTTGAAAATCAGTTTTTTCCTATTTTAATTAAAAAAAAGAAACATTTGTGTGATTGTAACAAGTAGCCTAAATATATAGGAATAATTTCTATAATTAGAATAAAAATAATACAATAATCAGGTCATATGTCCAGTACTTTGATATTTGACCAAATACACGATTAGTGACATTTCTGTCATTCTGAGCAGTACTGATCAGTTGTACAATATGAATTGATCATAAAAGTAGCTATTACTTACTAATTAAGACACCTAATATATTTCTTATTTACTTGCTGACTATTAAATATAAACAAATGTCCCAGTGTGATAAGTTATAACAAGCACATTGTAGCAGAAGATTTATTTCAAGACACACAATTTGTGCCATATTTTGTCTAATTATTCAGTGGCAGGCTTTTAACTATGATATGAAGCCTCTTATTTGGATAATGTTTTTTTCACAAGGAGTTTCTGGGATTCTGGCCATTTAAAGCTCCATGTGGTCCTTTTGCTCCAGTGGTCCTGCCTGTCTGTTTTCAACTTGAGGTCTTTGAAATGCTAATCACTTATCCTGCCCTCTTTTCTTCTCCATCTCTCCAGATTCCTCCTCCAACTACATCAGACAGCTGGAGACGAAAGTGCGGATCCTGGAGGATGACAACAATAAGCTTCTTTCACAGGTGAGGTGCACACACATATCAACATCATTTTTTTTTCTCCCTTTCTGTCAGTTACAGACATCTGACTCATACCATTAACCCGGTTTGGGAATGATTGAACTTATACCCTCCCTGAATGTCTCTTGTGCAATTTCTCAGCTCAACCAAAAGCATGGGACAGACAGCTGCAATGAGATAAAGTAGCTGCCCTTATGTCTCTATGAAGCCACCCCCTCACAACAGCCTGCCTGTTGCTTGGAGAATATGTTTATCCATGTTTAATTCATGGGGAGTCAGTAAGCTTCAATGGCATGCAGTGATGTTAGCCCCTGAGGCGAACTGTGGAAGCGGAGGAGAGATGAGGGTGGGAGGAAGAAAGCGGAATAAGGCATTAAGTGACAGTGACAGAGCAAAGCATTTCTCCCAAAGTTGACCTTCCTCTGACTTCTCCCAAATTTGGAGGGTAGAGAGCTGTGCAAGTGGAGTGTGAGGTGTGCAAGTGGAGTGTGATAAGGAGGTGGGTTGGGTTCACCAGGAGGTCACATGTCAGTCTGCAATGGTGTGTGTTACATATACACAACCTCAAAGTGAAAACTTATAACAGATACATATTAACTGAAGTGATCAAACACAAAGTTGTTTTGTTTATTATTGGTCAAAACTCAGAAACATAAACAAATATCATAGTTTTCCATATTTCATTTGCTATTTTTGTGCTTGATCAAAAGGTTTTATAATGCAGGTCAGCTCATTTGAATGCAAGTCTGGCTGCAGACAGTCGAGTTTGAATTTCACAGTTTAAATGGCTTTTTGATTCAAAGCCTTTATTCTTTTTTTTTTCTTTTCTTTTTTTTTTTTTTGTAAGTAATTTTTTTTCTGCCCCAATTACATCCCAGCAGATTCATATGTAGGCAGTGAGTGTGGGCTGCAATCACTGATACAAAACCTAAATGATCCTTATAATTAGCCCTTAACTGTTACAATGAGGTACTCAACACTCTCTCACATCAGTGAATACATAAAATAACAACCTGCTTCTTGAAGTTAAGAAATGGTGCTTGTTCACATTTAAAATCATGATGTGCTTTTCCTTTTCTTTAGACTTGAAGTTGTGAACTTGTTTGAAGTTGTTCTTGCAGTTACAGACATTAATCAAGTAATGAGCCATTGCACCATTATGTTTCTCTCCCTCTAGGCTTGTAGCCGGTATAGCTTATCACAGATACAGACGAAGAAGGTAACTTTCTTAAATGCCATCTATCACTGGCTTTTCAGAAACGCTCCCCTGCTGGTCAAGTGGTTTGCCTTTTCACTCCTTTTATCTGTTTGGTGGTGGGAGATTTCACAGCTTTGAGCTTTTTGCTTTCTCTAATACAGATGATGAATAAGATGAAAGTAGCACCTGTACAACGTAATGCAACTCATTTGATTGGCATCATAACAAGCCTGCAATGACACTGAGAGACAAGTGCTGAGTTAATAATAAGTTGCTCAACATTTTTTGTAAATAGACTTGATGAGATGATTATTAAAACTCTCATAACTAGCTCACCAGTTATTAGTTACTTCATATCTAATATGCAGAAATGAAAGTCATATAAATGTTCTCATCTAAAATATTCACGGATTTTGTATAACACTTTAAGAGTTCTCTGCATTAATAAAGTCAAATCAACAAAGTTGAGCCATAAGCTTAAAGGAATTTGATTGCATTACTTTATAAAAGTGTTGCTTCTGTCTCTATTCCTGTTGGTCCTATTCCATGCTCTGCTAGCATGCTCTGCTAATGCACGAGCACAGGTGGCCCTGCTTGTATGTGGCCTGTCTTGGCAAGAAAGAGGAGCTGACTTGCACTGCACAGACAGTGTCTGGAACCAGGTATCCAAGGTGAATGACTGTTACATTGTGCTTTGGTGCGTAAATGACACATGCTTGTCCTGACTTGTCGGGACGTCTGGTGGGCTGAATAATTTAATATAAAGGGGGAACACGGGTAGATGCACACATCCATAATGCATGGCCAACAACTGGTGAGTGAGTGAAGAATAAAGTCAGTCTGAAGTTAAGTATTGATCTAATCTTTGTGTCATTAATAAACTTCGTCATCTAGCAAATAATGAAAAATTGGGCATTTCTCCATCTTATTGTTGACGGTTATGTAACAGCCTATTTGCTGATGTCTCTGTATATTAGCAGGTTGAATTGTTGCAGTAGAATAATTGCCTCCATGGAAATATTGCCTAACTTCCTGTGTTATGAAACTGGCCCAGTGAAACTTTTGTTAAGCCTGAAGGAAACAATAGCCTCTTATCACATGAATGTTGACCCTCCAAACTTGCTTGGCTGGAGGATTTTTACTGTACTAAAGGAACAAAAGAGAGCAGAATGGTCGCATTTTACATATTAACAAAGTCCTATACAGCACAGGTATAAGCATGAGGAAAAGAGAGTACACATGATTTGCTCTTTAACTTTTTCCCCACTCAGATGCCTTTCAACCGTCACACATCTCACTTAACTCAGTGAAGTGTGAGACCCTTTGGCTTTACTTACTCGCTGCCACTCTACTATTAACAAGACTTGTGATGCTGAGAATTTAATGGTTTATATGACAGATTCTGATGACACTCCATCTGTTAACTGCAGGCTAATTGAACTCATTTTGTGAGCGTGGTCCACAGTAAGGTCCAGTGTACTCAATGGATAGCAGATGTTACTAAATTGTGGGTTGTTCATTAATTGAAGTTACAATACGAGCAATTTATAAAGTGGAAAAAGTCCGTCAAGCAATGTATTTCACGTCACATAATGCAGTTTAGAGTGTTAACATTTGGACATGTAATCTTTAAAACATTATGTCCTTGATATCAGACACAGGTCAACAAAATTATCTCCCTCATTTCCCACTGTTTAGAGTTAATTTTTGTAGCCTGAAGTGAGAAATGATCCATGTAGATAACTGTGAACAATATTTATTGTGGTATTTGTTCTTGTATGTATTCTGTGTGCAGCACAGAGCTGGCAAGTCTTAGTATTGTACGACTACTCAAAATGTACTCAAGTGATTCTGTTGAATTCTATTAAACTATGGTTACAAAGGAGCCCACTGCCTTCCTCTTTATCCGTTTGTGAACGCGGCATCAGCCATTCCCCTCATAACTCACACAGGAATTGACGACAACATTGTGATAGATGGATAGACAAGGGGGCCAAGAAGACTGCCAAGGGGCAACTGCCCCCAGCTGTCTGGCAAATAAGTAGCTTTGTTGGTCTCAATGGTCATCATCAACTCAGGGAGGAAATTAAAGATCAAGATGTGTTGATTTGTTAACAAAGCTAGACTTATGTTTACTGGATTCTTCATTTAGTGAAGTAAAGCCTGTTAAAAAACTCATTATTTACTGATCTTACCGGGTCTTTTTATTCACTCGAAAGATGTGTTTATCTCATGGTATGTGTTTATGTCACTGTCCCAAATGTGACATTTAGGGCATAGCCTGCTGGCAGACACAGAGCCTGGAGAAATGGCAAAGAAATGTTAGCAAAGATACAAACTGAGTGTATGGATTTGAAAACCCAAAGGATAGATCAAGAAATGCCATGGGGAAGGATTGGGAAAGGTTATAGGAACATTAACGGGATGCTGAGCTGGAGGGGGAGATGAGGGGGACATCAAAGACAGAGAACACAAGGGGCATACAGATTGTGGCTTTGTGTGTGCACCTGAGTGTGTGACAAAGGAAGATAATGCAACGACAGACAAAACAGCACAATGTCCACACATTCAGACACACACCCACACCCACTGCTCATTGGGTTATTTATAGCCGGAGTGCCCCCGGGCATCACGTGTGTTTACACGCGGCGCCTCGAGCAGAGGAAACGCTAGAGCGTGATATGAGAAATGTCATAAGGAACAGTAGTTGAAGCTAGGCTGGTTACCGCCCAAGGAACTAATGGTCTTTGGCTGCTAATGAGGACAAATCTGAGGAACACTGTCCATGTGTAATGACCCTCAGTGATGGCACAGTCTGATACAGCCCCAGCGCTCTGAAGTGCCGTTCATGCAGCAAACCACAACACATAAAAATCAGTTTTGGTGCTTGAAGCAATGGTGTCAAGGGTGATGAGACTGCAGGTGCTATTGTAGGTGGTATCATTAATGAACCATCAGCAAAGATCTTAATATGCACACAGTGGAACAGTAGTAATAAATGGAAATGTTGTACAGTAGTTTGCATCGGTAAATGCTTCTCTGGCATTTAAATATTAAGGGTGTTTTTAGAGAATGCGAAGTTACATTATGTTCACTGTTGGGGAATGCAGGGCGCCATCCTGTGACCTATGCAGAGCTGCTGAGCTTGAGGGAGGGTCTCATTCTTGACCCTCCTTTAAACTACTCTAAAAGGTAGCGTCATAGGTGAAGTGGTTCCCCCCACTGCCTGTATGTGTAAAAAAACCTGAGGTGTTATGGAGAATTGGTGGCAAAGGTGTCTGATGTTTTCATAACTTTTATTATGACACCAGTCGTCAGGGCCGGCACAAAAATGACTCGTCACAAGTAACGTGCTTTAGGTGCTGTGGAAAGAAAATCAGAGCACTGAGAGGTTCATTTCAAATTTAAACAGCCGTGCTCAACATATTCTGTGAACACACTGACTCAGTCATACAGTTTAGGTAAAAATACGATGCTGACCGTGTCTTCATATTATTGTTTTTGGATTATTAACTGTGAAGAAATCGCATGTGGAAAGCAGTTCTCTATGCACTTTTAGTTGACGTGGCATTGATGGTTTGCATCTGTGTTTTTGTGTGTGTTTGTGCCCTGCAGTGTAACCCAGGTGACCTTCGTGCCCTGAGGAAGGGAATGACACTGTACCACTCAGAGTCCCAGCTCTCCTCACTGCCCCAGCGTCAGGATGCCATGCACGTGGTCAGTACACACTTGCAGATCCGTACAAGAACAACACATACACGTGCAAAGAGTCGTACTGACGAATGTAGACAGTTGCCCACACATACCTAACCATTTAAACAGTCATAGTCTAAAGTCTGAATTACCAAACTTCTTATAATAAATGTGTTTATGTATAGAGACGGGGTTTAATTGCACCCAGACACACACACTTAATTGTAGGGAGGACTGTGCTGGTGCCTCCGCAGTGGAGTCAAGTCAGCTCTAATTCACTTTACTGCTAACTCTCCAATTATACCTCCACAGGCAAGCTCACTCTTACACGCAGCATAGGAAGTCAAAAACACAGAGGAATACAGAGAGAGAGGGAAGAAGTAGAAGGTGTGAAAGGAGGTAGATAAGGGGGATAAGACAGACTAGGAAATGAAATGAGGAAGAAGAGAAGCCAAGACGGAGACGAGAAAGGAACGTTAACAAGAATCAGCCTACTCTGCCTCCTTGGCCCTTCATCTTCATCCTTCTGCTTGGACCTAATCCCAGCATAACATAATCCTCTACAATCCACCACCTATGACCCTGACAGTGTTTGTGGAAAAGACTGGGTAGGCATAGGTCTGAATGAGTTCAGAGTCAGCTGGCACCTTTTAAGCTTGTGGATCAAACCTGCCTCCTCAAGGATTTTCATGCCATTCAGTAATGTCCATGAACTCATGACCCAACAAAAAGGTCTCGCCCCCATAAGGAGTGATGAACTGTGTCTCCGTGGTAATCTTGACACATTTAACTTGACAGTGATGGTTCACATAAAACGAGGTTACGATATGGGTTTGCAGACATTGGTGTCATTGTGATATTGTAAATGTGAGGATTATCGATGAGACTGAACACTGATTTGTGATACATAATTTAGAATGTGCTCCATTAAATCTTTGCATAAATGGCTGCCCTGCCTAAACATTTGTTTGTTATCTCTTAAAGTTTTATCATTTTATTTGGATTTGTATTAAGTGGAATTTACACCCAGTAACTGCTAGATGTTAGGTGGGGCCTGGATGCCCCGTGGTAGAGCATTGGGTTGGGATGCAGAAGGCCTCTGTGGTGACCCCTGAGGGGACAAGCCAAAAACTGTTGATCTTTGAACAGCTAGATGTTGGGTAGCTCGCTGACTGATGCAACTAACATTAGCTTTCCAATAGATTAAACCTTTAGATTGCTTGAAAGATCCATCCAGCGATCCATCATCTTAACCTCCCGGCTGTCACAGGGCGGACTGATTACCAATTTATCTCAGGGCCAGCACAGAGAGACATACACAGAGTGACAACCACCGACATTTAGTGACTAATTAACCTAACGTGCATGTCCCTGCACTGTGGGAGGACACAGGAGTATCTGGAGGAAACCCACACAAGCCCAAGGAGAACAACCAAACCCTGCACTCCTCCATCATGCTGCCCCAGGTCATAGATATCTGAATATATAAATGGAAATTCTGTTTACTGGAAAAAAAAAATAGTATAAATGTAAAAGGTAGGAATTCAACAAGTGGCTAAAGGCAGGATTATGTTTTAACTAGGAGAGGTGACCTCCCGAAATCTTGCCAGCTGTGACTTCAGGAAGAGCTCAGAACATTACTGGCAATAGAGTTGTACACAGTAGAGAAGTACTTATTCTTATGAACCATGCCCTTGTCTTATGATGGCTTTGCTGTTGTGACAATTTCAAGGAGATGCTTCATGCTGAGCTGCCCAGTAATTGACTGGCTGCTCTCTAATGTGGCTCATGTTCAAGGAACAGTGAAAAGAGAGATGTGGGGCCCAAGACTACAGCAGCAGCAGTTCAGTCAGCTGGACTCTTGTTGTGTGTACCCATCCTTATCTATCAGCTCATCGTTATGTTAAGTTTGCTGTCTTTCATTCAGAGCCCAGTTTCAGGTCAGTGAGTGTGCGTGTGTCAGATTGAAATACGGACAACGAAAGAAAATCAGCCTGCGTGATTCTCACACTCAGTCAGCTCTGATTCTGCATCTTCAAACTACAAACCACTTATTCTGACAGCATCTGCTTCCCCCCCCCCCCCCCCCCCCCCCCGTCACCCTACGAGGCCTAAATCTGCCCTGTTTATGCAGGCAAGCCATCCCAAACTGCATAGCCATATGAACAGTAAACAATGCCTGGAGCTGGCTGCGTTTCTGTGCTGAAAAATCTGGTCCCAGTGCTTTGCAGCAAGTGTTTACACATTTTGCATAATAGCGTCAACTCACAAAAGAGAGCAACAAAAGGAGGCGACGGTGATTTACATATTATTTCTTGTAGATTACTTCAAAGTATTTGTTGTCCTGACCTTAAACAAGGAGAAACAGACTTAAAACAGCAGGGGAATGTGTTCTACATTTAACAAAAGGATTGTTGACTTAACCTTTCTAATATTGTAATAAGATGTCGTACACTCGTAATTATTCTAAATAGAATAAGTAGTTGTTTAGATTCTATATCATATCCTTGTATTACACAGCTGTTATTCTTAAATGGGTCAGTATTAGCAGATGATAATGGGACGGGGAAATGTTGAATGCAGTAAGTGACAACATTTTATATTCCAACTAAATAAATGTACAAACACTTAATGGCATGAGGAATGCAAAAAATGGCTTCGACTAACAGGTTATGTTTTTTGCAAATTTGTATGGTTCTCAAAGCAAAAAGCAGCCTTTTTCATGCAAGAAACAACCTCAATACACATTAACCTTTCATGATTTTTGTGATATCAGAGCTCATGAATATAATGCTATTCGTCATTAAGACATCAGGCGGCATTGTCTGGAAGAACCCGATGAGAATAAAACTTTTCAACTTTTTTAAAAAGGAAAAAAAAAAACTACAACTTTTGTTTATCTCCCAAATCAGGCACATTGACCTTTCACTGTTTGAATAAATGAATAAATGCTCATTTGTCAGGCAACAAATGTCAGGAAAACCAAACCAAACCAAACCAAAAGAAATGACATTTTCAGGCAGTTGATGTGATCTGAAAGAACTCTTAGGCATTTAACACAGAACATCCGTTTTAGCTGCAGTGGGATTATTATTATTATATCTGTGTGCTATTAAGTTGTGTGGGCTCATTCTGGCACCCAAATGGGGCCAGTGGGTGTGGAGGGAGCTGACAAGCGCATCACTAGTGAGCAGAGAATTGAACCCAGACTTAAATAGCCATGGAGCTGTGTCTAATGCAGGACCCCAATGCCAGATTACAGTGAATGGTGCCATTGTGTGTCCCAGCGATCTCTGTGTTCCTCTAACAGAGAGCCACTGTCTGGAACTAACCAGGGGGTGGGATGAGTCAAGAAAACCCCCTGGTCCTCTTCCTGGCTGGCTGCTCCCATCACAGCAGGTTAAATCACACTGTGTAGGTAGCAGTCCTGGCTGGGAGATGAATACATGGTTCAAACAAAGAGGAAAAGAAAAACATAAGGGGAGGAGAGCTGATCTGTGCTGGGATCAAAGGGATGGTACTTTTAGTGCTACAGTATAACGAATCCCTCGTATTAAATCGGGACCAAACGGCGACTGATAAGGGAAGATTGGTTTAGGTTATGTTTAGTAGTGGTGCTTCTGGAGTTTTACTTCTGGAGTTAAACTCTAGGTGACAGCAGGTAGTTTGACAGTCTGCACAGCATGTCCTCCAGATGTGGTCTGTTTAGACCTGACCCCTGTTCTGGTCACCTTTTCTCTCACATTTTTGCCGTTCCTGTGCACGGCCTATTGTGGAAGCAATGACACACAAGCATCTTCTTTTATTTTTGTATTTTTTATTTGTCCTCTTCAGGGTATGGGTCGTCTCCCAACCAGCGAGTCCTCTCCTGCCACAGGTTACCTGTCCTGCGTTCAGAAGCCTGAGGCTGTGGTTCACGCCATGAAGGTACTAAAATTACTTCTAGATTTAATTCTACGTGAATTAAAGTTTTGTTGATCACGATTACACTCATTGATTCCTGGTTCACATTTACCATATGTCTTTGTTATTTTGAAGAAAATAATACTGAAAATTGATCTGTCATTTCTCACACTCCCACACACACTCACACTCACTGTGTCGGCCATCAGGTGCTGGAGGTCCACGAGAACTTGGACAAGCAGGTTCCTGAGGACTATGAGGATGATCTCAGTGAGAAAGAGAAGGCCATCGTGCGAGAGATGTGCAACGTAAGTTCGATACCTGTCCTCCCTGACTAGTCTGCACATTGCCTTGAATTCTTCGTGCTTGTTTGTGTTAATACACATCAGAAGACTGTGGATTATATTCATGCCTAAATGCATGAAAACACGAGGAAAATCACCAGTAGTTTGAAACCAATGTTGGATATAATCAAAATATGGATGCAAAGCAATGAAGCATTGTTTTCTATTTTCCATACTCTGGTTACAATTGCTGAAAACAAATGATCCTTATGTTCAAGACCTTCCTGTTTGTTGCTCAGTGTTTTGCTCTCATTAATGCAAATCGGGTCAGTTTTTGAGCTGCTTTCACTAATGAGGAAGCCTCGTTCACACTAATTTGGGTTGGAATGACACTTGCAGCAGTGTCCCGGCCACCGCGTTCCCTGTCGCTTTGCTTCTTTCGCTCTTGTCTATCGCCCTAGTTCTTTCTTTCTACCCCTTCTCTCACCCACGCCCTTCAACGCTGCTCAAAAATCAACTCTTAACGAGAAGCCCTAAGTAAAGGCTTGTAGTTGAGCTGTCAGAGCAATTAAACTGGAGCAGCAGGGAAAAGAGCACCCACCTCCCACCTGGTGCCTCATCCTCACCCTCTATTCTTCCTCTCCTCTGACCTCCCCCTCATCTCCCTCCATGTTTCACTGTTGGTGGTGAAAGGGCTCGGTCTAGAATAAGAAAGGTCTGCTGATTAGAGAGAGAATGAGAGCGGGGTTATCTGGGCCTTGCAAAGGTATGTAGAAGGCCAGGAGCACTACAATAGTGCCTCTGTAATATCACGGAGGACCCCAGGGGCCCCTCTCACTCACTAAGTCTGAGATCTTTGCATTGAAAAGAAGTCTTGCATAGGCAGAGGACAGATCAAGAGACAACTCTACTGTAACACTCGTGTGTGTGTGTGAGAGAGAGAAAGAGCTCAGTCTTTGTAACTCAAAGTCAAACAGGATTTGAAGTTTTGACTCTTGAAGAGGAAAGTTTTCTGCCTCACTCTTTCAATTTCTGCCGCTACATCTGTGTGTCTCGCTCATTCTCTCCTCCTTTCTTCGGATGTGTTTGCAGGTGGTGTGGAGAAAGCTGGGTGATGCAGCAGGATCAAAGCTGTCCATCAGACAGCACCTCTCTGGGAACCAGTTCAAAGGGCCGCTGTAGTTTGGCAACCGGTGAGAGACAGAGAATGGGAGGGAGATCAGGATCTACAGTACCTACACTCACCTGAAAACACCTCACTACCTGCACCGACACGACTCATCATGCCAGGTTCTCTACAGTACCCAGGATTCCTTCAGCAAACACACTCTTAAGACTGCTAACATGGCTACGAAATGGACCTGTTAGTCACATGTACAACTTTATGTGTACAACCTGTTTTTATCTCTCAGAGCTTACGTTGACAACTGGCAGCTAGTTTTCAGCTATTCACCGCGTTTCTTCGTTGATTTGAAAGCATTCAGCTACATAATCTCTCTCTGTAAACAACTGCAAACACACACCACTTTTAGTCCTTTTAGGGGAAAGCTGCGCTACATTAAGCTGTAAGGATATGAAAGGCTTTCAGAGCACAGAACAAAAAGGCCGCAGGGGCGGATATCTTTTTGCATGATGCTAGAATGCAAAGGTGACAACGTGGCCGGGTCTTCGGATACGTCTTGATAGTACCTCCTGTAGCGGACCCTAGCTCCTGTCACATGTATCACCCCCTCGTGGTCAACAAGTATAACTAGCATTAGCGTTCTAAAGTGTTAACTAAGTGAAACCCACTGTGACTTAGCGCATTTTGCTCATAAGACAAGTCTATGGATATTAAAGTCTAAAGATCACTGTTAACTTGTGTATATTATGTACAAAACCATAGCACTACTTCATTGTTAGTGTTGATTTTGATCTATTTTGTATTCTAGCGTGGCCATGTGATCATTTACATAGTTTTACACAACCGGACCTTAAACAGGGTTTTGCATTTGCTAATAAACTTTTATAAAATTCTTTTCCAGAATCTCTCTGTACACTGAAAATGTACCAAGGCCATTTTGAATCCAATCATCTCATTGAGTAAACAGATAATTTTCTTCTAAAATTGTATGCTGTGTGCATGCTGGACAATCATTCTTCTCAGGTTGGGAGGGCTACAGCTTTACCTTCTGCCCATCTGTGAGAGTGTGTGTGTGTGTGTGTTGGTGTGCTTTGTTTATGTGGAAAGAGACTGAATGGTTCTTGCAGCTGTAGCATCTGCCTGTGAATTCTCGTTTTTTCGCTATTGAACCCTGGTTACAACACGGTTGAAAACTGCTGAAGACATTTGCTGAATCCATTAATCGTCCCATTAAGGGGTAAAACATTTTCAAGGCTAAATGAAACTCAATTTCTTACACTTCTTATCTCAATAGAGTACAAAAAGTAAATTTCTTAAGGTCTGACATGTTTTATTAATGTGTGTTCAGCAGGTGTATTTATGCAGTGCATGTTTCTTAAGGTTGAATTCTTTTTTTTATCTTAGAATATGAGAGATAAGTCTTCCCTTAGATGTCTTCTGAAAACACTAACATTTAAAGTTAATTATGTCTTGATGTCAAAATGAACAAATGCTGTTTGTCAAAGTATTTATTGCCAGCTGTCAGAGATGGGAGCGCTGCAAGTGGCTGAACAGTCGTAAGGAAAATTTATCAGATTTACTGAGTCTAAAGTAAACTGATTAGTTTCGTGTCTGACAGTTCAAGCTCTCCTATCCCTAGTTTTACTTATTCCAAATTATAAGATTTCTGAGGCCATTTGATGACTATTTCTGCCATGCACCTCTGTTCTCTCAAAATATTGGGTCAAAACAAAAAAAAAAAAATCGGAATGATTTTTAAAAGTGTCCTTTTTTCTAGGAACTGATTTGAAGCCATGATTCAATTTTGAATACTTTATATATGGTATTTGATATGTGCCACACTTTTTTTCTGCATGGTGTTTTGATTTGGAACCCAACTGTCTTTTGTTTAAACATTGATAGTATTTCTTTTATCTGTCTATATCCTAAAACCATAGTACAGAATCTTAGTATCTACAGCCTAAATGTCATTTCCTGTAGTAACTAGCAAGGCTGTAACTTCTTTTCATGAATTTCACTGATAAGCTAAATATTTGGCAGGTGAAAAAAAACATGAAATAGGCCACTTTTAGAAAAACAATGGGAGAAAATAAAGTTGGTTCAAAGATACTGTGAAGTGCTGTATTTATTTGATCACTTTTTGCAGGCATGTAGTTTTTTTCAAGCGTTAGACTGCCCTCTGTTGGAACAATACTGGAAGTCAAACACCTGGTGGGGTGGGATTTGAGCCCGTGGCCTTCCCAATAAAACAAATGCAGCCCAACCAAATACTCTACCAGTGAGCCACCAGACCACCCAAAAAATGTTTAAGCCAATGGATAGTTAATGTGTAAGTTTCAAAATGAAACTGATGCCAGCTAAAACTAATAAGCTGTGATTGAAAGACCTAAATAATAAATCTTTTTTTTTTTAATTCATTTCTGATTATGAATAGTCCTTTATAGCTGGAGGTTTGCTAGATTAAAAAAGGTCAGGAACCACATGGCAAGTCCTGTGGCAATATTCTGATCAACACTGAAATCACATGGTGTAGTTGACAGTAGGAAAAACAGGTCTTTATTGTCCTAAGTACCACTCAGACACAAAACCATAGCTGTGTGCAGGATACAGAAAAGAAGCCTGGCTGACTAAGGCACATATGGATAGAAACTCAAGGATTTCTCTACATGAAAAGATCAGATATGTACAAATATACCTTACAGTGTCCAGTGTTAGACATGGTTCCTGTTGAAAAGTTCATTTAATATCTGCAGTGCAGATTAATTCTGGAACAGGAAATATTGTTGCAACTGGGTTCTTACAAAATAAAATGTAATAAGACAAAGACTTCGCAGCATGATCGAACATGCTGTATATTCATGAACATGTTTGAATACACAGCATATTTCTCTCCACGTCTTCCCGTAATCAACCGTCTCAAAACTGTTTTCTCACACTGGGAATGTAGAGTAAAGAAACCTCTGAATGACTGGAAACTTGGGAAAACCAAAACACAAGATCGGGTTTGAACACTGGTAGAAATAAAACTAAACCTTTGATCCACTCAAAAGATGGAGTAAAAATTCAATATTTTTCCCCTCATACAGTTAGTGAGCATGTGGGACAACGAAAACAAAACTAATTTGAAGGAGCTTATATCGTCTGGTACATTCCCAGAACAAAAACAATAAGTGGACAGTGTTTGTTATAAGATCCTGAAACTGGCAATGCTTAGTAGAATCCTCAGCATGTTTACCTCACTTTTTCAAAATATTACCGACTTTATTTCAGCACCACTTCTGGTTCTTATAACAATACTGTCCAGACCACACTACTATATTCAAGTGTATTTACTGACGAGCCTTCATCCACTGGAGGTGAAAAAAAAAACATCCTTCTTTGTACCAGTGGGCTGTTCAGAAATACAGCTTCAAAACGCTGGGCCAACAACTGTGGCTATTCACTGCAAATAAGACCTGGCTTTGCATGAGAGATGAGACAAATGAGAGACCAGAAGCTGCCAGCTATTTTGAAGCTGTATGTGTGAATACTCCGGAGAGCTGTCTTTCTCTAGTTTTGGCTCTGCACTGCTTTAGTTCATAGACTTATCACATTCTCATCTCATCCACCCTCCATGGTTAAGTGGCATGCCCGGTGGAGGGGGTAGGGGCACCTGTGGCTGTCCTGGGGTTACAGGGGGTGGAGGAGGGTACGCATTAGGGGGAAGGCCTATTCCTGGAGGGGGTACATGGCCAGGTGGCATACGTGGAGGCGGTGGTGGAGGGTAACTGTTGTAGCCTGGAGGTGGATAGGTTGGGGCTAAGCTCGGTGGTGGGTAGGTGGATGGAGGAGGTGGAGGGCCTGGGGGTGGTGCTGTTGGTGGTGGATAGGCATGTGGGTGATAAGGCGGTATTGGAGGTGCATAGCTGGGCGGCATTGGGGCATAGGAGGGGCCTTCAGTCTTCATCATGGACTGCAAATTCTGATAGCCCTCTCCAGACATGTAGGAGCTGGTAGTGGACATGATGTAGTTGGAAGGCGGAGGCGGTGGAGGCCGATGTGGTAAAGGTGGAGGCTGGTGGGGAGGGGGAGCGTGTGGTGGAGGGGGGGCCGTTTCACTTGCCATTTCCACTTCCATGGGAGGAGCTGGAGCAGGAGCTTTTCGGTCTGGAAACAGCAAAGAGAAAACAACATCTTGAAGATTTGACATAATCGTGCTCATAAATAACACAAGGCTTCTCATTCACACCAAACTTTAGTTCAAATAACCTGCTCATTCCCAGACACCCAGACCAAAACTGCCAGGCTTGAGCCTCATAGGAGGTCTCATTATCAGGCTCAAGCACTAATCAGATTGGTCTGGAAGAGGTTAGGAGTATGCACGTGTTCATAAACATAATGTACAGACATGCTACTGGTTATGTAAGCAGACTGAGAAGATTAAAGACTTTTAGTTGCTTTCCAAGCTTGAGTCTCCGGCAGGGGGTCCTAGCTGCATATTATTGGGCCTATTTGCTGGTGCATGTAAATAGACAGTTGGGTATATACAGAATGCCAGCAAGAGCCTAAACTGTACCCCAACTCTAAATCATTCTAACTTCTGAAAGAGTAAAGAACCGTTACCGGGGGGAGGCTGTGATGTAGGGAGAGGGGGCATGGGGCTCTCCAGTCGAAGAATCTTTGATCCCACTTGTTCTGTAAATTGAAGAGACCAGTCAAAATGAAAAATAATGTATGAGCTTTGGTGCAGGATCAAATATACATAAAATCCTCAAAACCTGCCAGGGAAATATCAGCCACACAGAATATGCAGTAGAATTTGTAGACTTTAATCAACCTGGTGTCATGTTAATTCAACTTCTATTGGAGATATTTGAATTACACGTGCTTTAAAACCTAAATGAGCAGAACTGAGTCTTACCTGGAGCCTTTGGTTCATCTTTTGGAGATGTCTGAAAGAAATATGAAATCAAATAGTCAGTTTTGAGGTTTGTTGTGTTTTGTGTCACAATCACATACACAAACGCTGCCACTTTATGTACATTTAAATAAATAAAAACAGAAATCTGGACTCAGATTGCAGTGGACTCTGAGCAGAGTCATCAGCTAATGCAATTCAAGCCTCACATGGGAACGTTTGAGCTGGCGTGCAGGGCTGCCCCCCTGAGGGGAAGTCTTCTTTGGTGGTGGGGGAGGAGGGTTTGTGGTTGGAGGTGGTCCCTGTGGAACTGGAGGAGCAGGGGTCGGAGGAGCAGGTGCACGTTCCTTCTCCTGCATCTGCTGAGGAATGGGTTTGTTGCCCTGGGAGTACAAGTCCAAGATCTGGTGGCAAATGTCTAAAAGACAACATGTTTTTGTTGAAATCTGAAAAGAGATTATGACGTGTGGTGGCTTTTAGAAAGAGTACCTTCAAGCAGCTCAACTGGGACGTCCTGGACAAACTGCTCCCACCAGCGCCGTGAAGACTGCTTGTTCGTCCACTCCTGGATGTCAAACTTACAGAGACGGCCAGCCAGGTACATGACGGCAACTGCGATTATCTCAGGCTCCCATTGCAGAGACAGCATTGTGCACAAGCTGGAAGAAACACAGGCAATGCGACTCAATCATATCTCAATTACATATAACATCTTTATGTCTTATTGTATCCTCTTTTGAAATTATGTTTGGCATTTTGTCTTTTAGAGAAGCAGACAGGAATAGCCATGGGGTTGGTGACCTGGTCATTGTGGTTATGTGTCTTAAACCGCTAGGCCCTGTACACTAAATACTGGTTTATACATACACTAAATATGAAAACACCTCATATGCTGTAGAGCCTGACACACATATTTTACAGGTTAGGTGACGAAGTTAAATGTCAAATAAATCACATGCACAATACACTGCATTACAGAAAGTTCCTGCTGCTCACCTGTCATTAACAAAGGTCCATGCCATCTGTAGCACCTTGCACACTTTATTCTTCTCCCCTACAACAATAAAAAAAACAAAAATCAAGACTTGCGGGCACTAAAATTTGGCACCATTTGTGGATTAGATGACATACTCACCTTTGAGCTGCTTGACATAGCGCAGCAAGAACATGTAGGGGTGCTCGACCTGCAGGTCAAATTTGATCGTCTGGAGCAAGATTCTCTCCAACACCATCACCTCCTCCTGTTTAAAGAAAACCAAAGTTGATGATTTAAGGACTGCTCACTACTACCCTCCTACAAAAACATCACAACAGTCTTTTGGGGGTTTGGGATCATTTCCAGCTCCATATAAAACCAATATTGAGCAGGTCTCCTGATGTACTCTGAGTAACTGGAACTCATCAAGCTATAGTAAACCACACACATGTTCAATAGCTGCCCAAACATCAGTTTTCAACTGATAAGTTTAACATTAATCAATCAAATCTTGATTTAATAATGGGCTGGAAATATCATCTACCCAAATAAGATAAGAACATACTTTTCCACATAAATTCAAACCAAACATTTCCCTCCTAATTTTAAATTTATTTTAAAAACATCAATGCACATCTTCTCTAATGTTGTTTGTGATTAAACTTGGTCAAGATCTTTAGGAACTTACTTAGCTGGAGTAAGTGGACCCTATCTAAGAAAGATTCCACGAAAGCATTTAGTCATTAGACTGATACCTACAAAGTAAGGTTACAATATGGCTAATTGTCGCGACAGATTTAACAGTATGTTTGTTTTTAATTTGTTCTTTTCTAAGGCCGTGTGATATTAATGCAGGGCTCTGTAACACTGGTTTGCAACAGGCTTAAGGCCTTATTTTCTTTTATAAACTTAGTAATCATAGGAAACAAATAAAAGCATTTCCACAAAGAAAATGCATCGTTAATGCTTTGGCAAAGAAAGGATTTTCCAAGCAAAGCTGAAAAAGCTGAAGTGTTTTTGCTGAAATAGCTGAAACAAAATGTTGCTTCCTTATAGACTGGTTTGGCAAACTTCAAAGCCAGTTAGCCTTAAAAACCTCAAAAGCAAAAACGGATTATGAGATCATCCATTACTCATTTAGTTTTATTCTATTTTATTAAATCGCAGTAGATGATTTTAATAAATATGAGGATATCATTACTGTGAATTATTAGGTTAAAATAGTAAGGTTCAGAGCATGTTGTCTTTAAACAGAGCACCCAGTGTTAACACAAACAACTGCACCTTCGGGTCATCTCCAAACTGGGCAAACTGCACGTCATTCAGTAGGCTGCGGGCTGTTTTGATGATGTCTTTACACTTCTTTGGGGTTTCCTCCACTTTCCCAGCCAGGAAAAGACAGCAAGCACCCGTCACCTGTTGAGACACAAATTATAACAACACTTTTACACATTTATACCACTTTTAGGATTGAGGCAAAATAAGCTTAACCATAAATAACACTTACATATCTGGGGAACTGCTTGAAGGAGTGAAACATGTAGAAGCGGTGGAAATAAATTATGCCAGTTGCTAGTGTGTCATAGTGTCTGACATTAGTCAAGGATATCAAAGAACCAGATTATAGGTATTTGTACATTTGCCACAATGTTTTCAGATTTTGGCAGGTATGTTAATACATTCCAACAAACGATGCTCCACTTTGACTGTGCACAGCCAAATGTAAACTATTTTACATGCATCTCTTTCCCAGCTGTAAAACTAAAACATAAAAATAAACATGCTTAACATGATGCAGTATTTAAGAGGTTCATTTTCTTTACAGTTTAGGCACAGTTTTGCCACTGATTTATTTTATAATCCTTTTCCCCGTTTTCATATCAATCAATCAAGGATACAGGCCAAGTCGGGTTCCAACATCAAATATGAAGCGGGCTCCCTCTCGTCGATACCGGGCCTCGGTGCCAGGGTCCAGACCCTCGGACTGTGACGGAGTGTGGGCTAAATCCTTCTTGTCCCAGTACCAGCATGGCTTGATGTGGTCCAGAATTGTTTGGCCAGTCATTGACAAGTTCTCCTTTGATTCCTTCATTGGCTGAGGAGAGGCAACACTCGATGGACCTGCTGCACTGGACTGCTAACGAGGCAAAAAGACTGCAGTTACAACCAATCTGGTGTTCAAAAGTAAGACTAAAACAAATTAACAGCGCTGGTTAATGGTGGATTAAACCAGTGGTCCTCAAGGGCCCTGCACTGTCCTGCATACTGCTGATCACCTGGATCAGATGTGTTTAATAAATCAGAAGCTGGAACATATCTTGGAGGAGGGTGGAGTGGGGAAAAACAAAGTGAACAGGTGCCTTCCAGCTTCTAACACCGACGTTCAACTAATGAGTAGTGATGGGACTTTGCATGCCTCGTGATTTCGCCAGCCATTCGGAATATACGGGAAATCACCCAAGTCCTACAACTGTTGAAAAATTGTTATTTCTGAAAAAAAAAAAAAATGAATAAAAAGGGTTTCCCCAAGTTAACCCAAGCCCATTCACTATCCTCACCCTCTCATTATTTTCACTTCCTGTTGTGGCCATTGAAATTTCAAAACGATAACGTTTAAATCTCAGACGAATACACACTGCATGAATACAGGTGCATGTTTACTGACATCATGGAAAGTAGATTTATTCAATTCAATTCAAAAAGTATACACAGACCATATTACAGTGACCATGGATGTCTTTGTAATAGCTTGACCTGTTTAACTCTTTTTGTCCAGTAGATGGCTTAATGGAGCAAATGAAGCCTCAAGAAGCTTTGCCGTTGAGTGAACCAATTTGATGAAAAGCTTCAATGCTTCATGATGTGACATATACACTGTCCGTGTAAGAATCTCCATCTAACTGTTCATGCATTCATATTTTGGCAATGTATGAAGCTACAATATTTTAACCAGTCCATTTCATGCACTGCCCTTATAACGCTGTTCAACTAACAAACCTTTTTTTTTTGCCTTTTCTGCGTGAAATATGGGGGATTCTGCATTTCGTCAAAATTAGATTCTGTCAAGGTTACAACGCTAGCGGTTGAGTTTGAACGAGAAAACAGCAAAAGGGGAAAATATTCTGTTGAGGACGTAAAATGACTCATTCCCTGTTATTCATTGCTGTGTAAAGTTTACATGCGGCCGACATTAATCCTGTAGCTATGCACAAAATACAATAATTAAACGGCATAAACGGCACAGCTAGTTATATTGGTGTAAATGTCTGCAAAGACGAGCTTCCCGAATGTACAAAACTAGCACGTCGATAACATCAACTACTGTTAGCTTACTTAGCGTTAGCAAAGCTACGTTAGCATTCATTGTAGCGTTAGCACTAAAAAACCGGCGACAGCAGGACTTTAGATGTGCAGGTAGACACCAAGGGTCGTGTGGCTAATGTCGGTCAATCACATAACTCAACTACAAATAATACAACTTTGGAATTAGACAAAGCAGTCAAAGTTGTAACTTCAGGAGCTGAGTCTCCGTCAGTCAGCGTCTGGGTAGCTAACTAGACACAGCTAGCTTAGCAAACTTGCTCCACTCGAGGTCTTAACACCGCTAAGGCTAGGGGCAATGCAACCTGTCAAAAGTAGTTAGAATCATCCCGATTATTGTCAGTCTGTTTATAGTGATACGCCACTCTTACCTTTAACATGTAGTCGTCAGAGTAAGTCACCCACAAACGACAAATGATTCAAAAATCCGCAGTATTTCACAATAACTTGGCTAACAAGTGATCTACAGTCCCCATTGTAACAAGGACACCGCCATTACGGAGTACGTGAGACGTCATTACGTATTATATCTGACGCACGTGTGCTTTGCATTTTTGTTTTACTTTTGCTTTCCTACCTTAAGTTGTCTAATTTATTTAGATATACTGCTGCTACTAGAAACCCCCACGCCATAAATACTTGTGAAAATGTGGTATTTTTCTCTAAGTATGATGACAATAGATTTTTCATACAGTAAGAATAGTAATCGTTAAATAAATATCCACTAGAGGGAGGCAAAGATTTACTTGTGGACTGATTCAGTCTGTGATTTGACCATATGACTTGAAAAATCAGTTGTGGCTTAGTATTATTATTAAAAAAAATTTATTTGGTAGTTAATTTAGTTAGTTTGGTATTATGAAATAATTAATCTAAAAAATGTTTCAAATTATTAATTATTTAATAGCTATAAACACAAACACCATTTACCTTAACTCCATACATATTTTACAAAAAGAAGCTATAATATGGGACTTTTGGAAATAAAATTTGCAGTAGTATGAGATTCAAAATCTACTCATCTACTCATTCTATTCAGGCCTCCCTCTTCCTGCTATGCTACTTTTTCTAGCCCCCCCCTTTTTTAAGAATGCTAGATAATTCAGCAGTCAAGCAGAATTCAGTGGGTTAGAGGTGTGAACCTTACTCAGAAGGACATTTCTCTGCTCTGCTTGCAGACTGTTAACTGGGTTTAAGTTTAACAGCACCTCTCCAATAACTTTTATACCACGTTTCTACTAAAAGAATATTCCCATAAAGCTGTATACTGTGGCTTTAACTTGAATGAGACAATGTGGGAGTATTCTATTGAACTGTTTTAATTTTGTTTGTCCTACAAATGTGTATAAATCTGGCCCTATATCAGCAGAAATATATTCTTTATCAACAACCAATTTAAATTCAACTTTATTTATATCGTGCCAATTCACAACAAAGTCATCTCAAGACACTTTACATAACAAAGTCCAGAATATACAAGTATGTAGAGGCAAGCCAACAAATCCCCCTTGAGCAAGCCATAGGCAATAGTGGAGAGGAAAAACTCCCTTTAACGGGAGAAACCTCCAGGAGCACCAGTCTCAGGGTGGGCGGCCCTCTGCCTTGACCGGTTGGGGTGAGTGGAAAATGGAGAGAGAAAAGAAAAGAGAGCAACAAAAAGCAACAACCAAACATCGGGCAGGTTGGTAGGACCAGTAGCTGCACACTGGAAAACACACAGCTCCAAAGCCGGGGACACCTGCAGAAAGGGACAGAGAGAAGGAGACAGAGAAGGAGGCAGAGAGGGAGAAGCACAACCAGGGGAGAGAGAAGACACAAAGCTAATAGAATGCGGTGTTGACACGTAAATGTATGAGAGAGAGAAAAGAGAGGAGAGAAACTTACACTTGGGAGGGTCCACCAACAGTCTAAACCCATAACAACTAAACTCTGACTAGTTCAGGTTAACTGAACAGCTTTAACTATAAGCTTTATCAAAAGGAAGGTTTTAACCCTAGTCTTAAAAAATAGAGAGGGTGTCTGCCCCCCCGCATCTGGATTGGAAGCTGGTTCCACAGGAAACCTGCATTCTGGGGTCAAAGGTAACTCCAAAGTTCCTCACAGCTGCACTGGAGGCCAAAGTTATGCCATCTAAAGTAACTATATTGTTAGACAGTATATTTCTTATATTTTTAGGCCCAAATAGAATAATTTCAGTTTTGTCTGAATTTAGAAGTAGGAAGTTATAGGACATCCAGGCCTTTATATCATTTAGGCATTCTTGAAGTTTGACTAATTGGTTAGTATCTTCTGGTTTTACAGATAAGTTTAGCTGAAAGTAAGACTGAAGTAATGAGTTAAGTTTTTGTTGAATGTTTTGTCAGTTGTGGCATTAAAAACATAACATAAAAGAAATGCCACAAATATCATTGATATTCTTCATAAATATTGTATGTAGGCATTGAAATGCAGACAACCAGCTGGAGTAGTAATGTTTACTAGATTTTGGAATAAAACATGTGTAATTGAGGAGTTTATGGTAACTAAGAAAAAACAAAAAATAGTTACATGGAAAATAACTTTGTGATGTTTGAGGTTCAAATCGCCAAAAATGGATGATAATCATCTATGTTTCGTTAAATGTTAGAGTGTATGTAGGCTACGAGTCACATTGTGTGCCCTCTTCATTCCCCTCCCAGCCTCACTTCAGAGTACAGCCAGCATTGAATCATTTACTTCCTCCATATTAAAATTTGGAATCTGCATGCATTATATATTCACCCGTGCTCGGACAAATACTCTCAACTGTGGGAGAAATTGTCAAGGATGTGTCCTGTAGAAAAGTAAGAGCCTTATCTAGTTGTATTGCCCGTAGCAAGGGAGCATCTCAATCTGTCACTCAAGTCCACACACACACACACACACACACACACACACAGACACACACACACACACATATGAACCATAGTAAATCATCTTATGAATAATATATACTTGTACTTTCTTTATTAATATTAAACATTGCATAATGAAGCACTGACTAAATCCCAGAGCAATATTCATATTATCATGAACCATCCTAGAGTGGACCTTTCATTGTTTATGTCAGTCCTGTCACATTGAGGTTAAACACATCAAAATGACTGCTGCACACCTAACCTGCAGAACACCTCTTTTTGTTCTTAAAAACTGCACTGTGTGCACTTTTCTTTCATATAGTTTGGCCTGTTTATTCTGATATTGATATTTTTGTATTCTACAGAGAGCAGACAGATGGAAGAGACATTAAAAGTAGAAGACAGGAGGATGTTAAAGATTCAACTTTAACTTTGTCCTTGGACTTTTTTTTTTTTTAAAAAATCTTTTAACATGAAGTGCTTGGAATGGGTCGTTTCAGAAAAGGGCAAAAATGCAAACATAATGCCTTTTGTTATCTCCAGTGTAGGTAATGCCCTGCGGTGTGTTCATGTACCTCCCATTTGGCGATGCCACTTACCACATAAGATGCAGATCTCCTTAGTGGCAACACTCTGGACTTAAAACCTTTCCTGTGTCCACAAGCAGGGTATTTGTGGTATGTTGGCCCTGTGCAACCCAACATAAACTGCCTTTGCCCGGAGCCAGCAGATACAAGCTATAATGGAGACATTGATGTATTATTGAGAAACCCACGGGTAAGGATTAGGAAGCTGCTTGCAGCCAGCAGGGATGGCAAGACAGAGTGTGTGAACTCAGGATAATGTTTTCTTTCAGCATCCGATGTGTCCACAACTGCTGTTGCTCTCTTGGCCCGATGTGAAGAAGAAGACATTTCATGTAATATCACATCCCGAATTTATGCGCCCCAGTCAAAGCAATATGCTTAACAACATCTTCAGCCTATCTGTGAAAGATAGCTGTTGTGTTTCCTTGTGGAGTCTGCTGAGGTTATGTCTACTTGAGCCAGAGCTGAGATGACATTTCATTTATATAAATAATTACTGTCCTGAAAGTCCCCTAGGCCTGCCCTGAAGCAATCAAACTTCTAATGCTCTTAAAATTGCCCACCATGTTTTATTAATGGCAGACTATAAAATGTATTGCTATATCTGCACACTTCTCTGCTGATCCACAAGGAAACAGTGTCAGATTCAAACGGCCGGTATCCGGCTTTTATTTCTGTTCAACAATGTATTTGAACCTAAGTACTGAGCATGTTTAAATTGTATGGTAAGGTAAAAAAAGAAACTTGAGTACCTTCTTAGCTGAGCTGTACCCTGTACAAAGCGCTTCTCGGTGCATACACTGATCTAAGTGAATACAGTGGATTATGTGCAGAATGATTGCCCATTAGTGCCATTAATTGCCTCTGAGTGAACCTGATCTGCTCTTGAAGCACTCTCTCTGATTCTGAATTGTATAAATGGCAAATTAAGAAGGCTTCATTCTAAAAATAAGGATTAAGTGTAGGACCTGCTGTGTTAAGGCATGAACCCCTGCACAGGTTGGGTATGTCTCCTGACTGTGCCAACAGAGGGTACTGTTGCCTCACAACATGTTTAAATGATCCCAATAACAAAGCTGCAGCATGCTGTTTTGTCCCCTTTGATTGAATATGAGGAAATGGATGTGTTTTGCATTTATAGTGATCATGTGCACCCGAGTTCTTTGGCAATTCAGAATGCCACAATAATAAAAACAAAGAGCGTCAGTTATCTTAAGTTAAAGATATCCAGATTGTTTATGTGACTCTGAGACGTCTTCACACGCCAATTATTAAACTAACTAAGGATTATAGGAGAAATGCAAAGTGAAAAGGGGCCATAATGGGAAGACTGATGGTCATAATGACCTTTTAGGGTAAATGACCACTATAGCTGACTGCCGCACACTGCTTCACAAGGCAGACAGTACGACCGTGTGTCTTTTAATTAGGAAGGACCGGAGAGTGGTAATTACTTCTTGTGTGGCGCCCTGTGCTCCGGGAAGCCACCTGCTAGCTGCCCCCAGCGTCCTGTGTGCTGTCCGGTCCACGGTGTCTGACGCGCAAACGTCACGGACGGACTTGAACTTGAATCCCATCCCACTGTATGGAGGCAACTCCAACCACACACTCACCACGCACGCACAGCAAAGCAGAGGCTGCATGTAGTGTGCACATACACACAAATGCGGGGTCCTCCCAAACAGAGCCTCTTTCATCGTGTGAGTCAACAAGAAGTAGCCTCGACACTGTAGGAAGCTGGGAAACATTGGACCTCTGCTTGTTGGACGAGGAGGAGGAGGAGGTGTCTTGTCTGCCCGCGTGCTCTCCCTCTCTCTCTCTCGATCACGCTGTCTCTCTCTCTCTCTCTCTCTCTCTCTCTCTCTCTCTCTCTGTGTGTGTGTGTGTGTGTGTCTCAGTCATCGAGGCTACTGCCACCCGAGCCAAGAGTTGCCGTTCCGCGCACCAATGCCAAAACGCGCAGGAGGAGTCAGTGCCAAAGGGTCATTTTAGCGCACCACTGCTGAAATGGAAGGACTGTAGGGAATCCTCGAATAAACAGCAGCCATTTAACCCCACATGATATAATCATACCGTTGTAATTAAGAAAGGGGAAAGCAGCCAAATAAGATCCAGTACCCATCACCGGTGGAGTGCTCCTCATCTGTCACAACGGTGTCTGCAGAGGTGGGCACTCCAGGATTTTAATCTGCGAAAGGTCACTGACAACATATACCTGCGCACACTCGTTGGTCGCTAGCAGCCAACTGCTTCCTAAAACTCCACTTTGGCTTCCTCAGTCCAGGTGTTGTTCCTCTGAAGACGCTGCAGGACATTGTGGGACAAACTGGTGTTCCATCCTCGCTGCGCTCCTGTCCGACTTTCGAACCCGCAACCGAAGTTACGGGAGAAGACTGTGAACAGCACAGGGATTAGGAGGAGGGAAAGTTGGTCACCTGCGATCCAGAGAGGACCGACACCACGGTTCAAGCCGACTCCAAGTGCCGTTCACCGGGCGATGCCAGAGTAAATGCCGGGGCAATGTCCCGCCGCAAGCAGGTGAACCCGCAGCACTTATCGTTGACGCACAGGGAGACAATACAAGGTGAGTGCTCGTTAAAGGCTTCTCACTTCGGTTTTCTGGTTCAAAGGATGTATAGTTCAACATTCTTATTAATTCAGATTGTCAGAAAAAATAAAGCATTTTAAAAAATAGAGTCAAATAATATACCCAATGCTTTTTTTTATTATTTGTAAATGCGCCGCATAATTACCGACAATAACTGCGATTTGTGAAAATACATTTATGATGTGACACAACATAACAAACATCGTGTTCTTTTTTAAAAAATCTCTTCCATTTACAGTGAATTTTAGTGGCTGTTCGGGGTTAAGTTTTACGGGTTTCAATATGATCAGCACAATTCAGGGACATTTTCCGATGCGGCGTTTGCAGCTTCACACACTTTACTACGAGAGACGATCTTATGACAACTACAGTGGGACTGTCTGGCAAAGCGTGTGTGAGTGTGTGTGTGTGAGAGAGTGATTGAATGCACACGTGCGTGCTTTGCGCGTGTGTGAGGATGTAATCCATCATTTCACCGAGGCACAATTTTTGCATTTTTTTTCCCCAGCTTATTGCAACATGTGGTGATGTTTGTATTTATGTACTTTGTTAAAACACTTCAGTGATTTCTGAACACGGCTATTTATTTTGTAACTCTGCACGAGGCATCTTGTAACTTAATTTAAAATTATTTTAATTTAAATAATCTCCCTCTCGCTTTCTCTTCTACTTTCAATCTCCCTCTCTCTCTGTCTCTCACACACACATATGGTCTTAAATTTATTTTTCTTAATACATGCAGGCCTATCTCTACTTTAAGGACATACACACACAGACAGACATACAGAGAGAGACACACACACACACACACACACACACACACACACACACACACACACACAAACAAATACACACACAAACACAAACAAACACACAAATGAAATCGTGGACTAGTTTCACTTACAATCACAAAGAAAAAGAAAACACCACACAGTTCACAACAATCTTAACTTTTATTAATGCCTTATTTTAAAACGAAAGGTCACAACTTGTTTGAAGCTCTCAGAGCTGCGACCATAAATTGTGATTAAATTGCGCAGATTAAATCAGAGGCAGTATTTTCTTTTGGACTATATGATTAAAAAGTAGCGTAATCCAATTTTAAATCAATTATATCAATCTAACCTTCATCTCCCAGCGCTCTGCTTTGCCTAAATCCAATTTCATAGAGGCCTAATCTGGGTAATTCATTGCAGAAGTTCATGATGTAATCTTTGGCCAATCTGGTGTGTGTTGAAAAGAGTTCGGCGCATTCCGTCCCAGCCGACACATTTAGCTTTTACACTAATCACTTATTCCGTTTACTTTGTCTCTCATTTCAGTGATTTTCCTTCACTCAAGTTCTCAGTTGAAATAATTACGTTAATTTCAAACGTAAAGAGCGAATACGAAATCGAAATGTTTGCTCTAACTCGTGCATTCATTTCCTAAATGAGAACGTGGTGCGTCTCCTTCAGATTTTAGGCAGATGACACATACTGATCCCATTGAATATTGGTCTGACAGTTTATTCTCTCTGCTGCCACAGTGGCTGTCTGTCAGTTAATTAAAGGTGGAGACCTAGTTGATCTACCACAATACAATATTTCACCTGTGCAAAATACCGTTTTACCACAGGCGTGTGTGCGTGTTTAACACTGACCTGCAATAATTATGTCAAATAATTGCAACGTTTTGCATGTTTTCATTTCTCTGTAGGGAACTTGTACAAATTTGGACTAACCATTAAATATTTGCCTCTTCTCCTTTAAGCCATGGGTCACTTTGTTTGACATCTTTTGCATATTAGTCACAGAAAACCTTACAGCACATGCTGTACATTCAGCAAATTCTTCAAACTGAACCCGTGGTGCTGAATGTAGATTCCTGCAATTAGACTGATAATTAGTTGTCACAGATAAGCTTTAAATTTCTTAATTTCCTTGTCTGAGCTGGAGCTGTATTCAAATGCCTCCAGGATGCATCTGTTCTTGCCTGAAGCTTTTAATGACTGTTTTTTAGATATTCTTTTAATCACCGCTGACCCGTCCTGAAAAAAACTTGTCAATGTCAAGCGACAACCTTAAGTTTGAGATATTTGCAAATGCTCACAAATGTTTGAGGTTGTGCTTGTAAAGGTTGCGCTAAAGTGACAATTAAAACGAGAACAGTAGGATGCTGGGAAGTTTGGCCATCTGGAGGGCCTGAATCTCGTTCTACCTGTTCTTTCACATACACACTGCTTGTTGAACTGTGGCCTCAAGCTGTGACAAAGACCTGAGAAGTACAAGTTCAAGATTAAGGAATGAATGGACTTGCAGGTACTTTTTTGTGGTTGTTGTTGTTTGCTTACAAAGTCATTAAGGAAGTCAAATGCACTGTGAGAACTGGACTTTTAACAGCTGGGTGAACAGCATTATCATTTACATGCTATTGTTTTCTCCCTGTGAAAGAACAATGCGCATCTGTCACCAAGATACACTTTTATTTGCATAAAGCACTTACCATACACACAGGCTATCTTAATGCCAATACCACATCAGTAGCTGTGATGAATAATAGAATGTAATGCACCATCATTCTATGTTTGGTGGCTGCATGTCGCTGAGGGCTGTTACCTTAAAATGGGTGGATCTGGGGAGGACCAGGATCATACCTCAGGCTGGAGGATCTGAGGAACGCTAGGGGAAAACCAAACTTTAATTTGACTGGGTCAACATACAATGAGGGCTTTGAATATGCATAGTGTTGTTGTTGGAGACGATCTCAGAAACTGTCAAAAAAAGGTTGGACCTCCGTTTATTTTTATACATTTTTTAAAATCACCTTATTATTAGGTCAGCTCAGTCCTGCGGTTATCACCTGTCAAGACTAGTCACAAGGTTTCTTCTTACACAAGTAGATTGAAGTTTCTGCAGGGTGCCAACATACATCAACCAGATGTCAGATCAGGAGTTATTCAGTGCAACTGAACACAGGCATGTGCCCTGCAGCCACGGGCCCATAGGTCATGCTTGACACTGGAGTGCAGGGAACCTGAATATCAGCATATTTCTGGACAGGCTTTTAGTGGAAGACTTTGTTGAGAAAATTTACTTGCCAGGCCAGACATCAAGAGTGTAACTGCAATGAATCCACACAAACTGTGCACTAAAGCAAGCGGACAGACTTAGACTCATCATGTGAAACTGCACATATCACTCGCCTGACCACGTATACAAACTGCAAAGATATTTACCCCAACAATGCACGTGTAACAAGCTAAATTTCACCTTCACTTTATGGCACTTTCTTTGTTTTGTTGGGAGTCTTGCAGGGAAAAAGCCAAACATCCCTTCCAGGCTTCTTTGAGCTTCTTTCAGTAAACGATTAATCTTGGAGTCGCATCCATGAAGAAGAGAGACCTATCATAGGAATATTCACATAAATTACTGAAATGTTAATGTGGAACGACTGGTGTTCAGCAACACAGGCCTCCCTTGTTCCGAGACTAGAATTTAATTTTTTCTAATATCAGCATTATTATAGGGAATTGTTTTCTGGATCCAGCCATGGAAACGCCTCATGATAACTGTTTACTCTCAAAATTGGCATGCTACTTGTGAAACAGTTAATGTTTTCTTTTTTATTCGCACCATATGGCTGTCGAATGCTGGGGAGAAACCCACCAAACGCACTGCAACACCACAGTAAATATTCACACACATTGTGGTAACCGGATGATAATCTCACAGGAGATGGCTGGTGAGCAATTTATGATTTACTGTGAGGCATTGCAGGCTGCTCTCAGATTTTCTTTCTATATTTCAATATTATTGAACACATTTCATCAATTTTGCAATGCTGTGAAGCTCCTTTTTACTATTATTATTATACCTCTAAAATTGTTTAGCGAATGTGATTTATGTATTGGAATGTCACGCCTCATAGCTTACATGTCATTTATAGCAATTTAGTGACAAGTTGCAGTCAGTTGCAGTGCCGTAATTTGCACACTTTCAGGCTGATAATCTAAGATTTATGATAAGAAATGAGACTGCTACAGATTAAATGTTGATAAGATAATGAAACACACAGGCCCGGCCTTACAAAATGTGCACTATTTCAGCTCTCCTTGGCAATCGCAGCCGAGAAAAAGGGATAGGCTAAGCGAGGCCGCTTGTTGTTTGAATTTTTGATTGCAACCATCTGCAACGTTGCTGGTGTCATTTATTTTCAATGACAGCGTGAATCTTTACCCGACTTTCCCAGTGGGGTTTACACATGTGTGATTGTGTGTGTGTGTGTGCATGTAATTTTAGCTCAGAGAAATGGAAGGAGAAAACAAAGAAAGGGAGACAGGTCTGAACTCATATAGTATAAGCCGACTGTCATACAAGTGCCCCCTGGCCTTACTCTGCCTTTCACCAGTAGACGAGAGTGTACAGCTGGTATTAAAATGTTGTGTGAGGTCAGGATTTTAGGGCCAGTGGAAAAATTGTTTCACGGTTTTCTGTTATGCCATTTAGAAGACTCATCAAATTCACATCATCAAAAAAAAAAAAAAAAAAAAAAAAAAAGCAAATGTTTTGTATCAAGCAAAATTACGTTTTGTCAGTTTCTTATTAAACTTGGGGCAGAGTAGAACTTGTCCAACCATGTTGTAAATTTTTTTCTTTGACTTCAGCTCCACCTCAGGCACAGTGAAACAAAAAAAAGGGCCATCAATGAGACATAAGAACATATAAGGACAGACACAATAATTAGGGCTGAGAGAGATTTATAGAAGCAATTAATGTCAGAGGACATGACAGGAGCCCAGACTGCTCCTACATACACCTTGGCATGTGTTACCTACCTATCTTGTTTTATCTGGCCATGTCTGATGAGGATATCACATATACTTTACCATTTAGCAGTTTTGACAGCATATTTATAATGTATCTCTACGAACACTGTGTGTGTCAGACAGTTTAATATTTGAAGTTAAGCAAAAAACACTCTGCTGTAAATAAACTAATTCATCACCTTTTGTAATATTGTTTCTTCATAAGGTACTTTTTAGTGTGTTTTTTCCAATCTCTAAGACAAATGGAAATGTTAGTGAAAGGGGGCCATTGTCTTCAGCTGTGTCTCCCATCTGCTATATATTGTGCAGCAGCAGCAGCAGTGGCGTCGGCAGCAGCAGCAGCAGCAGCAGCAGCAGCAGCAGTAGTGCAGTGACTGACTGACTCTCTCCTCATCAAACTGATAGGGGGTGCTCTAAGGCTGCCTGACTTAACTTACACTGAATAAGGCAGAGTAGCAGGACTGTCACTGGGTGAATTTAGATTGGTGTATGTGTGTGTGTGTGTGTGTGTCTGTGTGTGTGAGAGAGACGGAAAGAGACCAAGAGAGAGAAATAAAGAATATGTGGTATCATGTTAGACAGTTGGGTTGCATTGCTATCATCAGGCCTTCTCAGCGATGGCATATTTGACAGTGTGTCTGCTATGCTCCCTTATCTATCAAGCATGTTCGTCTCACATAGGAGTTTGTGCACAGGAATTAGACACTGTCTGTCATGATGATAGGCTACATTAGTGTGTTTTTCTTTCATGTGTATGTTTCCATTTTTACTTTTTGTTGTTGTCCACGGTTGATTTATTTATTTTTTTTTCCTGCAAACATTCCTCGCTCAGTTCCTTCTTGCACACGTGTTTTTCTCACACAGGTGAGCCTCGGGATAAATGAATGAGCGAGTTTCAGCGAGGGGTGCGGTTATTTAGAAGATGTCCGACTAATATTCCAGTGGCATAGTGACAGTGCCAACGCCTGCTAAATACTGCCTTCTGTCCCCAGGCCATGTTACTCAACCGTAGGTTAACAAACAGGCCCTACTTTATTTGTCTCTCACAGGGAAAAAGTCATGTTCAAATGCCCAGGTGTCTGTCAGCTCGTTGACTTGATGTTGCCTTTTTCTTTTTATGACATGAAGATCTGGGTCTCATGCCAACTGCCTTGTGTTCTAAGTCAGAAATGAGGGTGCGCCATGTTGTCAGCAGATACATCTCCTGCAAGGTCCTACTTAGATGCAATGCACATATGCACGTATGCATGCATGCGCACAGATACATGGCTTGTGTGTGAGCACCATGGAACATTACTTTATGTGAATTAAGCTCAAAAACTGTGAACTGTAGGTAAATATGTGTTTGTGTTCCTTCCTAGCCGCCAAAGATTATGAGATGGAAATTATTTGGCAGGCATCCAGGAACACATCGCCATTTAGAGAAAAGATATTTGGCATTGGATCATCACTCCAGGGCGAAGTGAGTGGACTGGAACATGTGCGTGTGTGAGTGTGTGTATGTATGTTTGTGTGTGTAGGTGGGTGAAAAGGGGTGGGGGGTGGGGGATTCATAGTTTCCAAAAAAAACAAATCTGAGATATTAAATTTGGTAAAAATGCATGTAATATTCAGGCTGCCCGAGTTTAACGGTTATGGCTGGAAGTTTAGAGGAGCAGCGCCTCCCTGGCAGTGTGAGATGGGTGATAAGAGAGTTAGGGATCTCTGCTCCGATAGCTACACACCAGCACACACCCTCTTTGTCTAATCTTAGCAATTATTAGGGTGTCATGTTTGGAGAAAGAGAGAGAGGGGAGGCAAGGAGAAGGCCGTGTGGTGGTGAAAGGGGGGGGGGGGGGGGGGGCATGCGGGTGATAGAAGTGGAAGAGCTGTAGAGAGAGGCAGGCACTGCCATGCTCCTCTCCCGGGCATCAGCCCCTCTCCCTGGGTACCCACTCACTGAGACGCCCCTAGAGTCTCTGGAGCGTCAGGTTTCCTCCGGGCTTTTTAGAAGAGGACACATTTTTATACTGGTACATCAAGGTGGTGCTAAAAAAAATGGAGGTTGTCCATGAGGGATTTACGTTAAGCTGAGGGAATGAGTCTCCGCCACAGGGGAGGAGGGGGGGAAAGAATGTGTAATGGTTATTAATGACCGTGTCAAATCTGTGAAGAATGAGATTTACTCTCTTAACAGGACCCAGGGTTTAGCTTTATAGATTTTCTGTCTGTGGAGAATACAGTGTTCGAACTCACCTGTGTGGAGCTCCATTCATGTACACGCACACTTAGACATCTTCCTGTTATTTTTCCTTCTCATTTTTCTTTTCTCTGTGTTTTTCTCTGATACACACAAACATGAGCACACACACACATGCACAACAACACATGCTGGTGGATGTGGCCTCCGCTACGCTATACTTTGTTCTGCACAAGCTGGGGCTCCCACGTGGTGAAGGCAGCCGTCTAAGCTATGACAGCTTAGTGCAGCGAGGGCCTTCACCGGAAACCCAGCCTGCTATGTGAGATGAATAGCTTCCTGGCCACACACAAACACACAGGCACATACACACAAAGACACACATATACATGCACTGTATGAGCTGGGTCCCACCCACGCAGATCTCTCACGGATAAGCTACACAGGTGTTTGTCTAGGCACTTGTAGGTTTACAGCGGCCCTGTTTTATGCCATGAAAGTGACACAACTGTGAATCTAATGATCATCTCATGTGGTAGGGAGAGATGGCTTTTATCAGGTAATGTTATCGGGGATAGCTAAACCTCACTGCATATTTTTTCTCTGCCCGTCTCTCAGTGTCTTTCTTCTTGCTGTCTTTGGAACAAACTCACTGACATCTTTTACCTTCCTCTTCCGTTTTCTTCAGCAGAGGCCAATCATGATTCGGGAGCGGGATCTTCATCTCCAGAGCCATCCACACCAAGCCCTCGGAGGGCAGGACCTGGGGAGCATGATCTGCTGACCTGCGGCCAGTGCCAGACCAACTTCCCTCTGGGCGATATCCTGGTTTTTATTGAGCACAAGCGCCGTCTGTGCCGGGGACCCGGGGGCAGACCGGGGTCATTCTCCAAGCCCGGAGAGAGCGGCGGCATCAATGGCATTCCCATCTCTCCTAGGGCCAGGTCGCTGGAGCTGAGTAGAGGGTCCATTCCCGTTGAGGTGGGCATCCAAGTGACCCCCGGCGGGGAAGAGGATGAGGAGAGGAGGCTGACACCGGCCAAAGGGATCTGCCCCAAACAGGAGAGAGGAGGTATGGAGACTGGAACACACTGCAGAAGGAGGCGAACTGAACAAACCAATATGAAGCTCAATTGCTCAGACTCACAGTCTGAAGAGAGCTCTCTTAGTCAGTATAGAGGCACATGTCATCAACACACACATAGTGTGAAAAACATACACATGCACACATCTCTCCTCACCTGTTCAAGACAGATATGTCTCTTTAAAGAATCCCAGCTGCTTGTTATTTTGACAGTGGCCTTCAGCAGAGATTAATGTAGCCTGGGATGATTTCATTAGAGCTAGCGAGAACTGTACTGTGTCTATTCTGCTCCGTTCTAAGTAAAACATCACACACTCACACGCTGCACATGCACCAGAGCAAACACACACTGGCAGGCCTAAAGGACTTCTTCAGCTGAAACCAATTGTGAAAGGCAAGGAAGAAGGTGATAGAGGAGACGCCCCCAGTGTGTGTGTGTGTTTGTGTGTGTTTGTGTGTGTGTGTGTGTGTGTGTTTGTTTGTTTGTTTTTTGTTTTTTTGGCTGTGTGAGTGTACGTCACGTGTCTAAGTGTTTGTAAAGAAATCCTGCAGCATATGAAAAAACGGTTAAGAAAGCTGATTAAAATTCATCTGTGTGCGTGGTGAGGAGAAGGGGATTAATAAAACTGCAAGGCCGTTCATCTGGCTAGAGGGTGAGGGTGGGGGGGGGGGGGGGAGCTGTAGACTGCCAGTGCTGCAGGGAAACCAGTTCAAAGTTATCAGAGGAGACAGTCACCATCACACCCAAAAGCTAGGAAGGCTGTCCAGGATTACACAGACTCCAGTAGACTAAGGAAGACTTGGTTAGAGAAGAGAGATGGCTTTGTTTTAAAAGTTACTGGGCACAATTACATCTAAAAATATCACACAGTCCCCTCAGTGTTACACTAATTTGTCATGAGAAGTGAATTGTCAAGAAGAGAATTATTATTATTTAGATTATGTTGTTCATATATTTTATTTTTACAAAATAAAGAGCAGTCCTTCAAAATAAAAGTTAGGAAAGTAAAGTGAAAGTAAGGATCCACACAGTTCTCAGTTCTCTATATTTGAAAAAAGTCTTACTCAAGTGCGGCCACACATCCAAATAACCTAAGTGGTTATACTGGTTCATAATATATTTGCACAGCAATGGTAGACTAGAGGAATCAGTGAAACGTGTGAATGTAGGCCTTATGTAGACGCTGTGACAGCAGGCTGTGGTTGTTTGGCCTCACAGCAGGTGCACACCAGTTTTTTATTACACTCGAGTGCTAAAAACTGTTACAGTAAGCACATTTTCTCACCTAATGTGATCAGATTGCATCTGCATCAAAATTTAAAACACAACAGGAAAGCAGCTCTGCTGTATACTGTGTAACAGAAGAAGCCTATACATTTAGATTAGTTATAATTCACTTATGCATAGCAGACACTTACTTGCAGGATCCTTTAAGGTTAAGCCGCTGTATGAAATATTGAAAAAATGTTTTTTTTTCTTGGACACAGATTATAGATGTACACGTTTTTTTCATTTCAGAATCAAAGCTTGGTGTAGACTTGTGTTGTCATCACTGCAGAAGTCATCACACATGCACAGTTTCTGCGTGTGGCCAGCAGCTGTGTGTGTGGCCACCATCTTCTGTAGCAAGAAAAAAATTTATTGAGGGAGATCACAAACAATATGTGACAGCACAGTTTTGGATGTCAGTGCTAATTTCAGAAAATAAAAAAAATCATAGGCATCGCTTTTTTTAAGAGTCAGACATGCAGATATTTTCTCAGGAGACATTGAGCACATTGATTGTAAAGTAAGAATAAATATTCAGTCAGTTTGACAGCATCTCATGCATTTTTGATAGTGATGTGGCTTTTGTGAATTGTCCAATTTTTCAGTTATACTCTGCAAACGTAATGAGGGTTAAACAGCCTAGAAGCCAGTTGCAGCAGAAAAAAAACCCCAGAAAACTAATTTAGAAGCTTACGCAATAAAGAAGACTCAATGCATTTTACATGGTGTTTTGTCTTTTAGGTGGTCAGAGAATGAACACTTAGGCTGAGCTAGTGAGTGAGCGACAGTCAGTTAGTCACTCAGACCGACAGGCCGGCTTATCACTAAGAGAACAGGACATGAAAGCACTCGAAGCCCCAAATGAAAGAGAGGAGGAGAGCTTTGTTCAACACATTAGATTGCCACTCAAGGCAGTCTCAAGTTTCAACCAAATTAGATTACATTATTAGGTCTAATTAAGTCCAATGTGTTAGCAGCACACTCACACACACACACACACACACACACACACACACACACAGGAAATATCATCACATTTGCCTGCACGTGGTAATGAGAACTTTGCAGCTAGAACACGCACAATTCTGTGCAGCACAGGTGGTCAAAAAGACACTGGAAGGGAAGTGAGAGTATGCATCATACCTGCTCATACCTTCACACGCTGTGCCGTATGCATAACTCTTAACCCTTCCCACTCCTGGATTGCTTTTTTTTTTCACACAGTTGGGTTTTATAACATCCTGTCTGGCCTCTTTGTCTGTCAGCCCGCTTGCTTAAACTGCAAACACGCTGCAAGGCTAGCATATTCAACCCCAAAAGGGTGCGAACACACACGCACACACGCACACTCTTTCATACACATGACATAGATGAAAAATGGCCCTTCTGTGCCCTGCTTTTTTTTTTTTTCCCTGAGTTTCTCCTGCTGATGCATGCACTCTGTGTGTATATGTGTGGGCTTTGTCAGAGTATGTTAATCAGTGTGTGTGTGAGTTTGTGAATTTGTGTATAAGTATGTATGTGTGTAGCGTCTGTGAAGAATGACGCGTGTCATCAGGCAAGCGAGGGGTTGTCACTAGGGGAGTGTTACCATGCTAAGACGTCCCTGGCCCTGCTTTGAACTCCTCGCAGGACGGCTGCTGAGCCCCCTAAGAGTACTTTAAGACATCCAGTACATAAGGGGCGCCATGTTGTCACATCATGACAATCCCTCTCTCTCTCTCTCTGTTTCTTCCTCACTCACCCACAAACACTGTGTATAGAGATCACACGGTAAATATTTCATGAGACCATTTGAACCACAGCAACATCTTCAAACATATTTCTCTGTTTGTCTCTCTGTCCACCTCTGATCTCAATGCTGCAACATTTTGTGGGCAAAACAGCCGCATCACTACATTAGGCTGAAGGTTTCCACTGGTTAGTTGTTGTGTTTATTTCAGTAGGGAGCTATAAGTGTGATGCTGATACTGGAGTTCTTAACTCAAGCGGAGAGACTCTGGATTCACGATCAAAGAATTTAAATGAGATGCCCGCCACTTCAGAACTGTCACACCTACATGCACAAAATTCTGTGGGTGTGAAAGTGTGCTGAAGGCTCAGGAGCATTTTAACGTGATAAAATCGTTTTTTTGTTCTCAAGTTAATGAGCATGAGGGATTTTTTTTTTACCCTTAAATGAGTCATAGTGGTTTCTGGATGATAACCTGTGGTGTAGCCTATTCAGAGCAACAACGACTCAGGTCAAAACTGCAACGTTCAACACTTGCTGCACTGCTGCTGTCATTACATAGCTGTGACATCCCAGTTTCCACACCTCTCCACCAACGTGGATTTGAAGGTGTCTATCTCCTCTCTTTTCCGCTCTTTTCTTCTTTTCTATCTCTGTTTCTCCACCAATCTTTTTTTTTGCCCCACCACCCAATGCTCCTTTAATCACCTGGCTTGCTCTCATTTCCATATTAAATAGGCTTTAATCATGAAAAGCAATCAGGCTTTTGCATATTCATACCTTCCCCTGTACGCCGGCTTCCCTGTCTCGCTCCAGTGCCAAGCAGCCAGTAATCAGTAGGCAGGCGGCGTAATGCCATAGCCCCGGTCCATCGCATGAAAACACACACACTGCGTGAGTTAGAAATAACTTCACATGCTACTTACGTATTATCTCAACTCCAAGTGAGAGAGAAAGAGAAAGATAGAGGAAGAGGGAGAGGGGTAGAGATAAAAAAAGAAAGATGGCGAGACTGATCCCTGATTTGAGCTGTGAATATTTGTACAGAGGCTCAAGGAAAAGTCGATTTGCATAATGACTTTGTAGTTTTGCATTAATCACATTTGCATATGAAAATGCGTTAATTACTCCTGATGATTTTTTTTTTAACTTGTTTCATTTGATGTCCAAGCTCTGGGGTTGTGATTAGGGGTTACATGGTGGCAGTTGTGAAGGTGGTGTGTTTATGCTTTTGCATTTGTGGTGCAGTCCGTGTGTGTTTATGTGTTCTTACATGAGTGCGTTTTATGCTTGCCAGGGAATTTGTATGTGTGTGTGTGTGTGTGTGTGTGCGTCTACTGTTAGGCACCAATTTGTTTATTTTTTGTTATTTGTGTGTGCACATGCGTGTTTCCCAGTTTTCTTAAGTGGCAAATATTTCTTTATTACTCAGTGGGAAAAAAACAGGAATACACACCTTCCTCATTTGAATACGCATTTCTTTCAAATAACATGTACACACATGCTTTCATGATTCTTCTTCTTCTCACGTGTTTCTTTTTTTTGCGCTTAAGTTGCAATAAGGGCAAATAAAATGATACAGTGAGAAAAAGATGTGGTGATGTTAGTGGTAGTGGATTCAGCAATCTTGAGAAGGTTCCATAGAAGCAACATTGTTGATGACTTTATAGACAAAAATCTTCGCTTAGAAACATTATTTTCTAAGAAAGTATTCCAGTGCATTTTCCTGCTGTAATGCAGCACTTAATCCTTGGTAAAAAAAATTTATGTATTCTCAATACATCCAAGAACTAATATTCCCAGGTAATGCATTTGTGCATATTTGTGAGTCAATAATTTACCGCACAGAGATAAACCATCCATTTCTAACCAGTTGACTGAGAAAAGCAACATATATTTCTGCTCTTTAGAACGTGACCAGCGATGTTGATCCTCTGGTGTCACACAGCTGAACAAACCCCTTCTCGCCTTAGCTTAAAAATTAAGGTAAAATAATTGGTTACCATTTGGAGTCATTAGGCCACCATTTGCATGTCTCTGTATGAGCATATGGATTCACATGTACGTGTGTGTGTGTGTGTGTGTGTGCAATTACAGTATACATATTCCTGGCTGTGTAAGGGCCCCTACAGTTGTTGGCCCATAACACTGTGTCTCAGACAGGACCACCCTAGGGGCTGTCTGACTCGGTCTGTCTGCTGTAGCCAGCAGGGTCAACTAAGTCTATAAGGAAGCAACTAAAATGGCACAGCTGCAAATGCACACCGCCACAGCCACCTGAGACACACAGAGCAAAACGCACATTCACAAATGAATGCAGAAAATAGAAGCATGTATACAGGAGTACACACACACACACAAACAAGAACCACACAAACACACACACTAAGTAGCCTATATGTGCATGCAGGAATGCATACAATGGCTCCCATCTCACATTAAGGTTTGCATCTCCCACAGAACCCAATCATGCACACACAGACACATGCACATACATGCACAGCTTAAAGGCTCCCACATGAAGGCATCAAACACTCCACAGCCAGCTTTATGGCACTCATATGGCAGCAGATTTGATATTTTCCTACCACAGCGGGAGAATAAAACTCGCCACTAATTTGGACTGCGAGCGCCACCGCTAACTTTCAGCATGTGCCGACTGGCTGTGTCTTCCAGATGTGTGGACTCTTTGCTCCTTAACAGCCTTACTTAAGAGGCATTAGAAACCTCACACCCTGTCCCAGCTATGCATGGAGAGTGATGATGGCGCTTTGGTATTCAACACAAACACTCTTCTGCTTTGTGTGGAGCTCTGAGTGAAGTGCTGATGTGAAGTTCACAGTCTCCATGGACCATAAGTTGTCTTGTGTCAGTGGGAATCTGTGAATGTGTTTATGTTCTTTGCAAAAATAGCTATAATCAAGGTAATTTGACTGCGGCACTGTGGTTATGTGAGCTGCATCTTGCTTTCTCTTCTCTGGTGGTGACATGCGATAACAGGTGTGCTTTCATTAGAGCGGAGTAATGTGGCAAGTTTTATAAAGAATCAGCTGTAATTACAGTATGAGTATGCACATGTATGTACACTTTCAAACACACACACACAAGCGAGACCCTAAATGCGAACCCGCTCAGCGCGGTACACCTTTTTCTCCTGCTGTGGAAACACTCCTCAGACATGCAGATAAAATCCTCATGAAGTCTGCGTGTGTTCAGCTATTTCAGCACACATTAGTGCACAACATATAATACAGGCCTTTCAGGAGTAAAAGGGGAGATTTTCTGACCAGGCTTTTCACTCCCATTTTTCTTTTTTGCTTATAGCTTTCTTCTGGAAGGAAAAGGGTTACATTAGTATTTGTGAAAAGGAAAAGAAATGGTGCTTGTTAGCCAGTCAGACAGGGGTAATCCTACTTGCTATACTGTTGTTGTTCCTTACCTCTTATCTTATTAGCGTCTCTCTCTGATTGGGTGGAACTGTGGGAGAAGAAAATGAGGAGACGGCGTTTATAGCCATATTTTTCCTTTTACAGGCTGCTTCACCACAAGAGATATTGAAAGCCTTTCATGGTACACTTACAGTTCCCCTTATTTCATCCACTTATTTGTCTTGAGCAATTACTCCACGAGAGAACACTGGGCACAAACACATGATGAACCTAAGCTGCCTTTATGTTGGTTTGTCACTTTAACATAAATCTACCCCGGACAAAAAAAAGAAAAAGGGAAACATATTATTGATGCAACCTTACATACACACTAGCTTTTTACTATAAGCAGTAAAAGTTGTTAGAAAGGCAGAAAAAAAAAGTTTTTTGCAAAATGATAAAGGATCAGGTCAAAGAAAAAATCAAAAAACTAATGTCCTCACTTCCAAGCTGATAGGGTTCGGTTTGATTTATGCAGCTTTTGATTTATATCCATCATTGAGATTTTTGCTTCTGTCACAACATGAATGAATGAATTTCTGGTGGTCCAATTGTACTAAATAAATACATAAAAAAATTATTATCAGCATTTTATTGCGGAAACTGTGCTCCTGTTCCTCTGGACATAGTACACACATTAAGTTTATTTGTTAACCTTTTTTAACGAGTTAATCAGGAGTTTCAGGTACATTTTATAAAAACATAGATCTTAAATTTTATATTTTATTATTTAACACATGAACACATGATGGTGGATGAAGGCACATAAACCTGGACAAACAAAAAAACAAAACAAAATTTTGCATGACTAGAATTTTAGTATTTACCCTTTATACGAGGAGACAGTTAACAATTGTCCTGTTATTTTTATTCCTTATAAGTCTGAGTATGTTTCATAAACTTCTTCTTACTTTCATTTTGACTCATAAAACCTGTACTGCCAACTTCGAGAACAAGAAACAGTCTGCTTAGGTCCGTTTCTTCATGAAACAGGGCTTGCACTGTCATGTCCGTAGACAGCAGTACAGACATGGGAGTAAACCGCTCAAGGTTAAGGGTCTATACTCTCTCTCTGTTCTGGCATAATCCATAGTTTTTTTTTGTTTTTTGTTTTTTCAGAAAACCCTCTTCTCTGTGTCTGTTTTTCCCAGAGCAGAAAAGAGTAAGCCAAAAATGAAATAAAGCCTAAGATGTTATCAGGGTGATTGGTCCCAGTGGAGCTTGTCTGGGCCTGTGGTCTGGCGGGGCAGCGCTGGCCCGTACCAGCACTTGTATATGTGTGGGTGCGAGTGTGTGTGCGTGTGTGTCCTAAAGGCGCTGGAGAGATGAAAGCTTTCTTTAACCATAAGCTATGCAGGAGCGGTGCCAGGAGCAGGAAATGTATCAGTGTGATAACAGCCAGAAAGACAGAGAGAATACGAGAAAAAGAAAGAAAGAAATGAGAGAGAGAGCGAGAGAGAGACGCAGGGAGAGGCCACACGTAACCCACAGGGAAAGGCTTGGGGCCAAACTCAGCCCCATCTCACACACACACACACACACACACACACACACACACACACACACACATAAGCGCGTCACATCATACTGTAAAAATATGTTGGATGTGTATAGTACATGTCTGCATTGGAATGTGTCCGGAGAATTGAGGGCTAAGTATGAGCTAAGAGATGGTTTGGCACACCTGAAGGTTGAGTACAGTACCTGAGTTTCAGGAGCCATGAGGGAAAGAACAGAATTCACCTGGAGACACGACCGTTGCAATGCTAATAATGTTGTGCCGCCGGCCTTCACTGGATCACAACAGGACTTTGTAAAGAGAGAGCAGGATATTCCGCGTACGAGCTTAACTCAATTATCTTGTGTACATTCATTTGATTGTATTAGATTGGAGTTCACAGTGCATTTTATCTGCAGCCTTTTTAAAATTGTCCTGAATAACTCGAGGGTCTGGGATTTAGCAGTGCTGCACATTACGGCATATTATGGCGGAAATTGAATTATAGCCTACAGATGAAACAATTAATTGGGAGATGAGAATATTTATTTTCATTGCTCTCATATATATGTCATGCAGCAGGCTGTTAGCTTAGCTTAGCACTGGCAGCAGAATGAATCAGCTGGTCTGGTTCTGTCTGAAAAGTCACGAAATCCATCTAACAGCACCTCTAAAGCTCACTATTGAAAATGTTATATCGTGTTTAATCCTTCATGAAACAGAAGTGGTTAAAAACAACAAGACAAGACTCCATGATGTCACTGCTCTGTGAAAAGAAAGAATTATTACAAGCAACTCCCACTCTGGTAAAAACACAACAGGTTGTTTTTACACTTCCTACGTTACACTGCATTGATCCACTCCTAGGTCTGGCCCCATAATGTTTTGGACAAATACAAGAGTGGTATTGATTCTTCTTTTATTCTCTGCAAGCAAGAGCTGAATAAATATTTTCCCTGAAATTGTCAAGCTATTGCTGTAAGACTTCTAAAGACATCACATACCCACATCCTGCTTTTCAAAATGGGCTTTAGGAGCACAGAGCGCTGGATACCTGTGCTCCCTTTTCATTATGAACACACTCCCCTTTTTTGTTACCCAGGTTTAGTAAAGCTAACACTAATTAGATAGTTTGCAAATTGGTGTCAAATGATGCAACCCTCCTCGTGCTCTCTCCTGTGGTGCTGCCAGGCTCCGCTTTGTGTTCGAGCATGAAGGAAAAAGCACTTTCTCCAATTGCAGCCTTAAGTAGCCAGAATTAAATATTAAAGTAGAGAAATTGCGGAGTAATAATGAAAAAGCTTGTGAACGCTCAGGCTCTTTCCCAGTCATCGGAATGGACCCTACGCCATGTCTGAAGCATGTGAGAGGCACATTTTACAGCGGCGTGTTTGGGTTTGTGTGTTGCATTTAGGGCCACAATGGTATTTTCCTGTGGGCTGCTAGTTAAGTGGGACTGGCTGCTGGGCTCCAACGGGCAAAACGCAGCTGGGGACCGTTACTGCTGCTGAAAGAAGCACCCTGTCACAGAATGGTAGACCAAGATACACACAATTAGCATAGGGCCATGCTCACATGCTGTTCATCACACAAAAATACACAAAGGCACTAGTTCCTCCTCTTTTTCTTTTGCTTCTCTTTAGCAAGGCAAAGGTGTTCAAAGGTGTGACATGTCACTGCAGAAGGTGCAGCCTTGGACATATGCGGAACGACACGTGCTTATCCCAGGATGAGACGAGTGCTCCGTATCCCTGCGTTTAACACTTTGCTTTGGTTTAATTGAATTTATCCAGGCCGAAACAGTCAAGCCACATTTTCGCACTCCCTTACTTACCCAACACATTTCATGCATTGTTTGTATAAAATGATTGATCCAATGAAAAATTTAATAAACCCACAAAACAGAATCCACATTTCACTCATATGTCAAACTCAATTTCCTATTCACTGCCAGTGAATAGGAAATTGACTTTCTGGACAAAGTGAGAACCCCCGAGGGGCATAACTGGAGCTCATTTGGATGTAAAACCTCGAACAAACATTATGTGAGTCCACAAAGTCAGTCTCCATTTCATTGTCAAAGCAGCTTGAGTTTTTGTCTTCTGATATCATCACCTATGCAAACATTTTGGGTTTTTTTTTTTGTTCCTCTTTTGCATCAGTGGGAATGTTCCCCCATCATATCTGACCCACTATTTGTTTTCTGTTTTTCAGGGTTAGAGTTCACCTTTAGCACTTCTATTAATGATGCCATTGCATCCTTTTTTTCTTTTTATTTGACGTAATCTTTTTTTCCTGCTGTGTCATGGTAAAAGTGGTAGGCGTTGGTACGAGAGAATATAGTGCTTGTAGTTCTAGTATAAATGGAAATTCAGGTGAATAAGGAAAACAAAGCAATTCTTCCTCTGCTCTGTTGCTGTCGGCAGCTCTTTTTCCTCCTTCGCTGTTTTTCCTTCGTCACTTGTTTTCTTTCTCTCCCACCACCCCACCTTTCATCTTCTCCTCCATCTTGCTCCTCTCTCTTACATCTTCTTGCGACCACAAGCACTAGTTGAGTGTCCTCCATTTTTCAGTGTCACACGATAGACAGCAGATCCCACAAGTGCGTGCGCGCACACACACACACAGACACACACACAGGCACCGGGGCCAGTTAGAAGAGCTTAGCTAATACACTTTATGGAGCTCCCTTTTTCTTTTTATACTGCATTTTTTTTTTGTGTCTATATCAGTCCCTCATTTTCCCTCCCTCTTTGTCCTAGAAGCGGAGCCAAAAGTCATAGCTCTTTACTGACGGAGAGGTCTTTCCAGTTATTTTTCACAGCATGTCCCCTGTGCCCTAGCTGGAACAGCTTGCCTCATGGCGGTAACATGCTCCCTGCGTCGTGCTACATGAGAGCCTCTTCCACACATGCATTGTTGTACAGCTGGGCTCACTCAATGTGTGTGTGTGTGTGTGTGTTTGTATGCCTGTGATTAACTTGTTGAAGATACCTGATCCTTTTTATTGTTCATTTGACCCGCATCCTAGGAGGCATGAAGGTCAGGGTGGAGTACCCAGATACCTTGTACAGGGGGTTAGTGTGTACCTAAGAGAAAAGGAAGACAAGGAGAGACAGTAAACTGATGTGATACATAAAGATAGTGTAGACTATAACAAGCACTGTTTCTTTAAATCATCTCTCAGGCTTTTCAGCTGCTCATATTGGCTGCAGACACACACACACACACAGATGTATATGGTTAGCAGGCCAAAGCTGGTTTCAGTTAGCATGGAGCCAGTCACACTGTGTGAGAGCCTTACCCCCTGCCTGCTACTGCCACCCTCCACAGTCTCTCTCCTTCTTTTTCTTTTCTCTCCATTCTCCCTCTTTGTTTTACTACACATGTGTGACAGTCAGCCGCTGCTCACCAGGCCCATACTGTAGTGCACTGTCCGAAGTTTCGTTATGCTTGTGAAGCACACACACGCAGGAACATACTGTTGATCTCTGTGGCCCTGTGTCTTCTGATTAGCAACCATTGTGACAAGCAAGCCATCAGAGCAGAGGGGAGCGGAGAAGGATGAGGAGTGGGGGGGGGGACGGATGAGAGATGTGAGAAGGAGGAGAGGAGCAGAGGTGTAGTGGGGTGGAGAAAGGAAGGGGGTGAGGAGGCTGGGACCCCTGGGGACCCCTAGATCACAGCCATGCTAATGAGGAGCTGCTTTGCCAGCAGCAGAGGTGTCAGCTAACCCCAGACAGGTGCACACACACGTACTCCCAGGGTTTGTGCTGCTGCGTGCATGTTTGTGAGAGTTTGTGTGTGTGTGTGTGTGTGAGTGCACAGTGAGGCTAGCGGAGGGGAGGGGCTGCAGGAGCGGCATTCTGTCCCACTGGCCTAGCCTGCGGGTGGCTTTGTTCTGTATGCAAATCTGTCGCTGTGGCGTTCTGTCGCCCTTGATGGAATGTTGGAGCTGTACAGCGAACCTGAACCCCAGGAATGCTGCACTGCACACACACACACACACACATGCGCGCGTATGGTTAGACAAACATGTGACACCCACTGTAGCATGTCCTTTGCTTCCTGACTCACCTTCTTGTTAACAACTGGAACCTGCAGAATCTTCTGATTCTGCACTAAAGCAACATCCTTTTACACACTAAATTTTGCTCCCTGGATGTAATACGTTTCACCCTGTCTAGTTTAGGGCTGTGCATGCCAGCTGAATGTCATACAGTAGGAGTTGGAGTTGGTGGGCTGGCATTCAAATTCTACTTATTTTCAATTATGATTTTTTTTTTCTCCCTGAGCTTTGTGAGAGTAAATTTGGCATCAGTGAGCATTCATTACCATCCACTCACTGTTCACTGTCTGCTGAGGAGAACCAGTTTGCCCGTCTTGGTTAAGGCTGAACTTGTGGATTTTTGTTATTCTTCTGCGGTCTTGTTGTAAGGTCTTCTGGATTAGAGCCTCTGATAAAGGCTCCAAAATTTAAGTGTAATGTAAATGGAAGGAGCTCATTCTTCGAAAATATAAATCAGGCTCCGCCTGGAAGGATGGCATATGTGAATTCCTAAATTAAACACAAATCCACATGTCTCCACCGTACGTGCGGTGTCTACTTCAAGCCCGCCAGTCTCACACTAACTTTTCTACACCGGCCATATGCGAACAGTCAATACCATGGCTCCCCTTTATTCACTGGCATTTTGTTTGTACTTTTTAAGGCAAAATAATGGCTATAAAAAGCAATCTGGAAAGAATAAAATCTGATGTAAAGCTCAGATCTTAGTCCCTGAAGACTGGGTTAATTGGCCCGGTGGTTTAGTAAAAAAAGCCAACCCAGGAGAGGAGGAGAGCATTATTACTGGCCCACCTCAGCTCCACGCATGTGCCAATGTTTTAACAACTTCCTCCAGGCCTCCTGGCCCTTCGCCTTTGTTTTGTTGCACAGGACAAAACGTTGCCCATCTAAGCTGGTCTAAGGTCTGTGTTGTATTTTATATGCTTCGTGGAAAAGTCTGCCTGTGGGAACACCTGGGCAGAAAAATAACCGATAGTATTTTTGAGGTGAATCCCATCACGTTTATAAGTGGCGGTATAGCCACGGAAATGGTAATGTGTACAATGCAGCAGCATATTACAGAAGCCTGCTGTGACTCCATTTCATTTAACCTCTCATCTCAGTCACATTCACGAAAAAGTATATGTGTATCTGTGTGCATATGGTGTGCCAGAGTAAAGTGGGCAATTAGGTCCAGCATCAGTGAGTATGTAGAGAGGAGAATGTAACTCTTCTAACTGGTAGTTGACCTTGGTGGTCAGGAGTGGAGGGGTCCCTGCCTGTGTGTCAGGCAGACGACTGTAATTACCACAAACTGAAGCATGACACGACCCACCGTGATTCTTTAATGAAGGCTTTTATTGGCTGGAGGACTAAGCGGCGACAGCATTCACACTCAACACAGCATGTGTAAGTGTTTTTGTGTGTGAGAGAAAAGGATAGAGTGAGGACTTGTGTGTATCATAGTCATAGGGAAACGTGGAGGTTGAATCTGTGACGTTACACACAGGTTTCTAAAGGAAGCCTTTGCAGCATGCAGGTTTGGGTTTACCACCTGCCTTTCTCTCGGTATTGCAAATCTGGGCGATCAGAAGAAATCTCGGTAGAAGTGAAGTGGCATCAGCAAAACACAGCCTAGTTTTTTTTTTTTTTTTTTTTACAACTTTCAGTCAAGCAAACACGTCTGTGGAGATGCCCCTTCATTGTTGCCATGATGCACGTGAGAAGAAGTAAATCCTATTTTGTTGTTTCCTTAGAACTCTTTTCTAGCAGTTATCGCTTGAACTGAGGCATCAGGCAATTCCGTGTTATCTTCAACATCTGGCATGATTCTGTGATTCTCTTATTCTCTATTTCTGTCTCTATTCTCTTCATCTCACTGTTTTCCTCCCCCAACCCCAACCACCCCCACCTCGCTTGCTTGCTTGTTTGCGAAGTTGATGAAATTTGTCTTTGGCCGTCATTAGGCAGCAGCCATCAGCTGCCACTCTATTAGCTGCCACGCTTCCTTTAACAGCATATGGCACGGCTGTGTAAGATGTGACAAGATGCAAATGTGTTGCTGTAGTGGTGGTGGTGGGGTGGAAGGTTTTGGTATATGATTGTGTAGCTTACACTGATGAGACCATGTGTGCAAGCCAAAATGTAGATAAAATATAAACACACGCACACACAAACACTTTAACAGATTGAGACCATCAATCCCTCTACCGATCCCACATCTTCATTTCATATTGATCCTTGTATGTTGATGAGCTGAGGTTATACAGATCCCATGTCTATAAGACCCCCTCTCAGTCCCTGGGGGCATGTAAATAGACTTGATGTGTGTCACTGTGTATGTGCGTGTGTGCCCAAGCATGCCTTCCTCTTAAAGTCCCTCCACCTCTCTTCTTACCCCCTCTCCTCCTCCTCTTGCCTTCCCTCTCTCGCTCTCTTCTCCACGTCCAAGCTGTTAAGCTGTCCAGCTCTCTGCTGCCAAGCGGCCGTGTGAAGCCCAGCCAAACTAAACACAGGCAGGCAGCCCACCATTTGCCCCACACACACACATACACACACACATGCACAGACATACACATACAAGCAGAAAAATTACTTGCACATACATGTCCACACACACACATACACACATGCTTTACACAGACGTGTAGTAGCAGAAGTCAGGTCATGTCCCACCCCACACAAACAGTGAGAGTGACGGCTACACCAGAGCCTCACTAATAGCAGAGAAAAACAGACAGAATCAGTAAATGAGCCCCTCATTAACTTTTTCTGACCCCGTCTCCCTTGGGGAAAGCCAAACCAATCACACCGCCAAATCAGCTTCCTGTACTAGACACTGATCCAACATCAGCTTTCGCTCATCTGTTCTGCACGGCACAAAAGTGTGTGTGTGTGTGTGTGTGTAAATTTGTGAGTGTACTGAGGTGTGCTGCGAGAGACTCTAAGGAAGTGAAAAGAAAATATTGCTGTGCATGTATCAGTGTCTGCATGTGTGTTTTACATTCCATGACAATGGGAGGCTTTGAGGCAGTCAGCCATCTTGATCACATAATACTCTGGGCAAAAGTAACTTCTCCTTCTTTTTTTTTTTTTTTTCTCCTTCCCTGGACTCCAAGCTCTGGGGCCACTGTACCAACATGACTGCGCTTGCGGTAGCTGCTGATGATAAAATAGATGCAGATGCCTTGCAAGCAAACACAGGACTGTGGAAATGCCTCTTTAGCGCTAGCCTGTGTTGAATTAGATAAACCCCAACCCAGGTTCTTTTTTATGAGTCACAAACAGGCTGACGGGGCCATGCCACAGTGACTGATAGATTCATTTGGCATTATTAACTCACGACATTCAAAGGGGCAATTTGTCAATTAGTAATGTACAGTTTATGTGTGTGTGTGCCTGTGCAGCCGCAACAGATCGCTTTACTGTACTTGTTATTACACTGGTGACGTAGAGCTTTATTTAATGTGGATGCAGACCGGAGGGGTCTTTACTGTTTACACATTGTCTGCATCGACTCTCCTGTCTCTGCTTTTGTGTGTCTGTCTTTCTCTCTAAGGCCACACCTCGCCCTCCCCTCCTACTCTCTATCCCATATTTTGTTTTTTTCCCCCATTGGTGTGTGTGTTTTTCTTTTTTTATATGACTGCCTCCCCTGTCTCCATATGGAAATGACAGAGTAGACAAGATGGATCTGTATATTAAAGTCTAGCTGACATTAGAATTAGCATAATGTGTTGTGGCCTTAGGGCAGTGCCTGCCATCTGCATTAGCCTGTAGACACACACACACACGCACGCACGCACGCACACACACACACACACACACACACACACACACACGGAGTTTCTTACTAAAGCAAGAACACTCACATAAACAGACACACAGAAAGCTGATATAACTGTATGTTTTAACCGCAATTAATTCTCCTAAGCATAACTCCATACATGGGCACATAGGTTGCTAAGAAATGTGCCGGCGTTGTAAAGATTTGCTGGTTTAAAATTAAAAAAAAACAAAACGTTTTTAAATTGATATCTTATTGTTTTTGTTTTTCACAAAATAATGACTTAATTTCTCTTGGCCCACAGATAAGGATGAACCATCCAGCTATATCTGCACTACCTGTAAGCAGACCTTCACCAGCGCCTGGTTCCTGCTTCAGCATGCTCAGCACACTCATGGTATCCGCATCTACCTGGACAACCACCTGGCCAACTGCTCCCTCACTCCCCGCATGGCTCTGCCTCCACCCCCTGGTGCTGACGCCCTGCCTCGCTCCCCTCTCCCCACTTTTCTCGGTGACACCAACAACCCATTTCACCTCCTCCGCATGGCTGCGCCCCTGCTCAGGGAACATGCTCCTCCCCCGGGATACATGGAAACCCGGTTGCCCGCAACACCACCATTTGTTAGTCCTCCGCCTCCCCCAAGACCGCCTCTAGAGCGAATGGGCCCAGAAGAGATGGGGCTGCTGTCCCAGCACCCCAGTGCTTTTGAGAGGGTGATGCGGATGACCCCCATGGAGCCTCCCTCCATGGACTTCTCCCGACGACTAAGGGAATTAGCAGGCAACACCACTAATAATGGGGGGCCTACACCTCCTCTCTCACCCAATCGTGTGCCACCCATGCACCGCCTGCTGAGTCCCACCCTTTTCCAGCCTGGCGCCAAGCCCCCAGCATTTCTGACTTATGCCACACAGCCACCTACCGCTCAAGGGGGACATGGTTCTTCCAGTCCTCCTGACAGCCAAGGTCAGAACCAGGCCGCTGGAAAAGCCAAATCCTGTGAGTTCTGTGGCAAGATTTTCAAGTTCCAGAGCAACCTGATCGTCCACAGACGCAGTCACACAGGAGAGAGGCCGTACAAGTGTCATCTATGTGACCACGCTTGTTCACAGGCAAGCAAGCTTAAGAGGCACATGAAGACACATATGCACAACAAGTCTGGATCCATGAGTGGGTCCCCAGAACAGGGAAATAGAGGAGATGGAGGTGAGAGTGAAGAAAAGAGTAGAGAAGGAGATTCGAGAGGGGTGGGGATAGACAATGAGGAGGAAGAGGAGGATGAGGAGGAAGAAGAGGAGGAGGAAGAGGAAGAGGAAGAAGAGCTGAGGAATGGAAGTCGGCCACATTCCAATTTAAGTGACGATTCCCAAGAGTTCAGCCAGAATCGGCAGAATGGTCCCAGACAGTCTCACGAGGAGAAGCCCCTGAGTGGCGATAGAGTAAGTGACAGTGGTGGAGTGGGCATCATGCACCCGTACAACCATCTGGACAATCACCTTAGACTTAACCCTAATAAGAGAAGCATGGATCGACAACCCAACGGAGATAGTGGAGAGAGGGGTGAAGCAGACAGAGAAAGAGAAAGAGAAAGAGAGATTGAGAGGGAGCAGGGCAGAGAACGAGAGGACCAGGAGGACCAGAGGCCTGTGATGAATGGCAGAATTAGTGTGTCCGAAGCAGACTCCTTCCCTGGGCTTTTCCAGCGTCGTCCCACCCCTATCACCAGCCCGAGTCCCTCCAACAACAAGAGGATCAAGATTGAGAAGGAACAGCTGGAACTTCCCCCAGCCATACCCCTTATCTCCCCAGAGAATGTCTACTCACAGCTTTTGGCTGGCTATGCTGCTTCACGCCACTTCATCAGAGAACCCTTCTTGGGATTCACCGATTCCCGTCAGTCACCGTTTGCCACCTCCTCTGAGCACTCCTCTTCAGAGACGGGAAGCCTTCGCTTCTCCACCCCACCTGGCGAGCTGATGGAAGGGGGGAGCGCCTCGGGCCGCAGCGGCAGCAGCACTCCACACCTCCTGCGGGGACCGGGACCCGGCAGACCACCAAGCTCAAAGGAGAGGAGGAATGATACCTGCGAGTACTGTGGCAAGGTGTTCAAGAACTGCAGCAATCTGACAGTGCATCGACGCAGCCACACGGGGGAACGGCCCTACAAGTGTGACCTGTGCAGCTATGCCTGCGCCCAGAGTTCCAAGTTAACACGCCACATGAAGACCCATGGGCAATTTGGGAAAGAGGTGTACCGCTGTGATATCTGCCACATGCCCTTCAGTGTCTACAGCACACTGGAGAAACACATGAAGAAGTGGCATGGCGAACATTTGATGGCCAGCGAGGTCAAACTGGAGCAGGCGGACAGAGGATAAGCCAGCTGTATAACCTACAGTGCACATGTTCAAATGCATATACACAAAAGCACACACACATGCACACACAAATTCCCCATAACCACTTCTTCAGCTATAGGGGTTGGCTGGAAACTCTCTCTCCAACGAAAAAAAAATTGAGACTGATTGATGTTCGTCCTTTTTTCTTGTCACAGAAACTGCCACCTGAGAATATAAACAAAGGGAAACTTTAATGAGAACTTGTCTGAAATGCCCAACTTGGTGTTTCTTGGCAAACTGTCTGAGGATTTTATCAGTTAGGAATCCATGGAGCCTTTCTACTGTGCAATAATTTCTGTATTTATTGGATTTTTGTAATGATATTTGGCATGTGCAGGTACAGCTTTGTGGGATTTCATATGGAGTTAGTTTTGGAAATGTGCTAAAAAAAAAAACCTTTTTTTTTTCTTTTTTTTTAAATGCGATAACTGGAAGTCACCCTTAATAAAATTTTTCTTTTTTCTTCCTTTAAGGAAACTTATTATCATGTGTGAGTAAAATTGTGTGAAGCAGTTAGCTTTTAAAAGTAAAAATAAATGTTTTCTATTTGAACTGCAGCAGCGGATTACAATCCATTCCCTCATACAGGCCTAAAGCACTGAATGTCAGCCTGACAATAAAAACATAATGCTGGATTTAAAAAATCCAACGTTGTCTCATAGACCGGATAAGTAACTTTTAATTTATTCAGGGAAATTGTCCTTTTGAATATTGGCATGTGACTAATTCCAAAATGCAGTTACTGTATTGCTGTCCTTGATTCGGTCAGGACATAAATAAAGGTTGCACTTAATGGAGGTACCCTTATCTGATGCTCAGTACATTCCCACTGTAGGTTAAACCACCATATTTAATATGTTGAATAAGTTAAGACTACTTGTGATTAATGTGAGGAGAACAGTCCTGTTTATGGTTTGTAAATATATTCTTTTTTTTGATGCATTTTAAAGTAGCCCCGACTGTCCATGAACAAACGCCTAAAACTAAACAATCAGAAGACCAGCTGCTTGCATTATCCACAGTATATAGTGTAACTACCATACATTATTGCTTTATCAGACCCACTTGATTACCTCCCCCACTCCCCCAACCCCCATATGTTCTTACTCAATGCCAATTTGTTGAACGAAAGCTACTTCAGCGATTGTAACGCTTTCTGAATCGCTCTCTGTCCCTCCCTTGTATGGCATGGCATCTCTCTCTGACCCAGGTTGACTTCCCGTGTCCCCTCAGGAACCACAAAACGGCTTCGAATAAAATTCATATCAATACGTGTTAGCGTGTGTGTTCTTCTCTCTGCGGCATGCTCTAAGCCGCTCTCTGACGGCGTCTTTTCACAGTTCACTAGCTCAGATTCATGCATTAGAGCGGCTTTTAAAGGGAAGCCTGTTCATTCGCCTCACAAAGTGATATGGGTTTAACTCCCAGTAACAGATTTTGAGACAGTGTGCATGTTCGTGACTTTTGGGGATTACAGTTTTTATTTTCTGCATCATTCATCCTGAAATGAATCTGGTGCAAAAAAAAAAAAAAAAAAAAAAAAAGGCTATATGAGTTATGATAATTTTGAGCACAGCTGCACTAGGGGACGGCTGGGCGACCTTGAGTAGGGGCTATTCTTATAGTAAAAATGAAAGCTTGGAGATGAGAAATGAAGAAGTGTGAGAAAGAAATGGAGGGAGAGAGAGAGAGAGCAAGACCTTGACCAGGGAGAAGAGTCATTCAAATGAAATTGGAAGCATATGAAAAGTGTGGGTTGTTTTGTACCCAAATGCACAGCTAGTGGCCACATCTTATAACGGACCATCAGAGTGAGACAAAGTGAGCGTGAGAGGGGGAGACAGCGAAGCCACATGAAAGGAGATTGAGACTACATCTTTCATTTTTGTACTGCAATTCTCAATCATCAAAATTGTCTTTTCAAAATTGTCATTTAAGTTGACCCGCTTCTTTGACCTATTGTCAGGTTTTGTGTGTGCCATTTTGTTTTTGCTTCAAAAACAAACATACTATACCATCAATGCAAATTTTTTGGAAAGGAATCTAAATATGGAAAGGTCACTGTAGCTCCTCATAAGCTATTCAGCTGCCATGTAGTTCACTGTGCTTTAGCGAATTACCCCACAAAAAGTGAGATCAGCTGACGAGGAGCTACATTCTGCTTGCTTACAAATGCATGAGTGCAAAAAATCGAAATCTTGTGAACGCAAATTGTGTATTCATTCCTACAGAACTCAGTTCAAATTTAGGCCAAAACGAGTCATACAGCTATCAGATCTATCACATTGAAACAATGAGCTTTGGAACCGTGACAGAGATCCCAAAACCCCATGGACATTAAGTCTTACAATATGTTTACAGTGTTGAAGTATGCCATTAATGAAATACTCTGTGTAAGTGTTTAAAAATGCTAATAAAGTATTGTTTTCTCCAATGTTTTTGAATGCCATAGCAGTTTTGTATTTGATTATCCTGGTGGAGGGATTTTATCTTCATGAATATGTTTCTGTATGATTACTTGTTCACTGTATGGGAAGACAATTTTTAAAGTGTAATATTTCCAAATCATGCCAGATTATTATTATTATTTTTTTTCTAAAAAGAGTGGTGCCATTATTGACTCTTAGTCTTTTCAGTCTTTTAAAAAAACGTTTTTAATTATTTTGAATGAGTTTCCTGTTGTTGGTTTGGTGACGCTATCCTTCATGGATGTAAAACAAGAGGATTTTAAAAAGATGACGAGAATTAAAGAACTAAAGGTGGAGCCTTCTGCAGTGGAATACAGTTGCCTGTGCAGGAATATTTTTCAAAATCATTTCTTTGAGACATTCATGGACATTATGTTTTTGTCGATGTTTTTCCTCATGGTTGGTTGAAGGCCTTGTGATGGCACTTAACAACTGTAATTTTAAAATACATTTTCATATTTCACTTTTCACAACTTTCACTTACACTCTTTGTACAAAATAGTTTCCTTGTTCTTTTTTTGGAGGAGGGGAGAGTTCATCATTGTGAAAAAAAGTGATTTCAGAACAGTACACACTTGCTGTTTTGAACATATATGTATTTTTGTAATGTGTTGAAAAATCAATACAAGAAAGCCAACACTTCAATAAATGTTGCAATTGCTCTATGATTGAAGCAACTTTTTATTCTGATTATTTTATCTTCCTCTTTTCTACCACAATAGTAGGACATAGTAGTACAACTGTTTGTTTTCTACTTGTTAGTTTTACTCTGATACAGAAATGGACAACAGGAATAGACATTTCTAACTACAAGTGGAACTAAGCAGCTGCATCTCTACATCCCACATAGTAAATTATGACCTTCTATGCAATCAAGATCATAAATAAATAATAAATACATGTCATAATATTTCATATGACCTCTAATCTGGTGTTGACTTTAAGAAACATCGATTTTACTAATGCAAGTTTAAAAAAATCATGCAGTCTACGAAATGGAAACATATAAATTAATACACTTTCCCTAATATTTATTTTATGTGTTGTGGAATTTAGTTCATTAAAAATTTATTTGAAGAAGTACAGTTGCAAAAGAAAAAAAACGAGAACACAACACATCTAATGCAAAAAATCTGACTGTGTATAACTAGTAGAGTAAAAAATTAAAACAAAGATACACCCACTATGATCATGCTTGTTGCAGTAGAGACACATGAAATTTATAGGACAGAGGACCAAACGCCCAGAGGGATGGACATAATAGAAGATGCATGTTGACTCGTTCACACCAACAGAAAGCAAGAGCATTAAAAGGGTCACAACAGTGTACAGCTACTGCATCTACCCTCATGCTGCCTTGTTAAGTTGCAATGGCTTTCTAATATGCAGGTGCATCATCAAACCAGTGAGCATGATTTTACTGACAAATGTTCAAGAAGCAACAAATTTCCCATTTTTCTAATGCTGTTCGATTTCAATTCCCTCGATAGGATGTTCAAACCTCAACACTTAATCGGTAAGCCACTACAGTGTTTTTAGTCTTTAGAAGGAATTCAAACTGCAGTGGATGTTTGCTTACTGTCGTGTGAAATGTAAAAATTAATATTATTATTATTAATATTATAATATTATTAATACGGTATTTATCGTTAAAATGCCTTTCACTTTGTTACCACGGAATCATCCTGCAAGCTTGCAGTTATTTGGCTAAACATTCTTGGGGCATGACAAGACACAGACAGATGGTAGTTTCTACATTTTCATAAGGATCTGACAGATCACATTTCAAATTGTGCTTTTATACCATTACACTGATCAACAAGCGCCTCCCTACATTTAACTTCGTAGATGACTGCTAGTACAACTCCCTTGTTCTTAAAAAACAATGTGAGTATGAATGTGAGTCATAAGTTTTATTTCTGAAGGTTGCTGTTGACAGTCTCATGCTTCAAAAATGAGTCCTGGCATGAGTGTGGGGACCCATCAGGTATTTCTTGATATCAAGCCAACGACAGTCAAGCCTGTCCTCGCTTGAGCCTCCAGGCCATTGGATAGCATAACAAGAAATAGTCCAAGTACAGAATCCGTGAATATGTGTGTGTGTGTGTGTGCTTGCTCAAGGAAAAAGTCTGAGAGAGAAGACACAACAGCAGATAGAGAGGAGTAAAGAAAGGAAAGGAGGCGGGTTCGTGTGAGAAAGTCAAATCAGGAGGAATTCTCGATGCTTGCCAGCTCTTGCCACACACAACGGCCCATGAAGTGTCTCTGTGTGTCTTAACATTATGTATGATTCACTTTAAAATATAATTATTACATCAAATATATTGTGAAAATAACGATGCTTAGAGGATTCCGTGTTTGAATGGAGCTGATTGTGACTTTCCTACAGTAAATCTCTCTCTCGTTCTCTTTGTCTTCGTCTTCCTCGCTCGGTTTGTGCGAGTATGTGCCTGAAGGCCGACATCTGGGTGCCATGCTGATGATTCTGGTCTTCTGGTCAGCAGAAATGTGCATGTTGAGAAGATGTCACATTCCCACAGCTCTTATCCTAGCAATGGCATAACTATTGACATAACAATCGGAGTAGCATGACTGTCTGCAGATGGTTATTGGCTGCAGATGTTTTTAATGTTTCAAAAAAGGTAAAAAAAAATTGATTAAGGCCCATAGTGTCAAAGAATTGTTTTTTTTGCTCAGTTTATTTTTTGATTTGCATGTTATCTTTTTAAAACAATGAAATCATCCAGTTTGTACCGGATTACTCATACTTGTTTTATCAAATTGGCATTTTTCTTTTAATTGTGTTCCAATTTTGCAAATCACACTACAGCCTCAAGCAACTTACTATACATCTATTTTGGCAGCCTGAACTGTCTTTTTCCTTAAAGGGCTACTCTCCATATAATCAAAGGCCACACAAATATGTGCTCACAGATCCAATCTGGCCCCTTTTCTGCCACCAGCCCATGCTGCACATTTCACATGTGACATGAGGTTGAGAAGCTCTCTTTTAAACTTGTTTAGGAGAAGGCCCCCTCCTGTGTGCCCAGCATCGTGGGAGAAAAGTGGCCTCGAGCACCACTCTTCACCAAAAGCATTGGGCAGAGGCCCTATAGTCACAGACAGAGAGTCGCGGAGTGGGAGATGAGAAATCAGGGTTTGGAGTAAAACCACGTCCTCGGGGAACAGGGTGTCAGCAGGGACTAGGGTTTATGTTCTGGGCCACACAGGACCACAAGGCTACCGCAGAAACCTCACTTTCTGCTGGATCACAGGGCTCAGGCCCCACTGGCCTCTCTGTAACTATCCAGTCACTAATCTACTAGTCCTGACCAGTACCCAGTCAAATGACGCTGCCCGCCCAGGGAGCAGACTGGGCTTCGCCCTTGAACACAGCGACCAAAGTAAATCTGGCCCAGCTGGCTGGTCTTGGGAACAGAGGGGATAGAAAGAGACAGGGAAGTAGGGGAAAGGATGTAAGGAGTAATAGAAGAAGGGAGAGCAGGGGGTGCAATTTAGAAGAGTGGTCAGGAGACAGAAAACGCTGTGGTCGAGCGTGGTCACTCAACAGTCCTGTCTTGGGAAGTTTCTTTCTTCTGGGAAAACTTGACCCAGAGGAACAAAGACTTTGTGGTCATGTTGAGCGTGTAACTAAAGGACAGGAAATGCAGAGTTTTTCACAGGGAGGAAAACACTAAAGCCACTCAGTGGGAGGTTTTGGCCATTTACGGCACAAGCATGTCGTCAAGCATCAAAACAGAGCTCATCTCAAAACAGAAATGACAAGTTTGGTTGCTATAACAGCCTCTCGTATAATCAGACAATTCCATAACTATAGGAAAACTGGACTGTATTGTTTGACAGTTAGACCTTATGGTTTCCATTTGTTTTTGTTTTTTTTTTTATATCCAGCGTTTGCAAACAAAGGTATGAAATGACTTAGAGTATGACTTAGAGGGCACCTGATGGGAAAATCACTTCAAGAGTGATTAATAAAAATCACTAAATCAACTCAGTGGGTCGTGACTGCACAAGCCATCGTAAACACTGGCCGTCGCCTCGCCATGGAAACACAGTCAAGCAAAACCTTTATCTTTGCACTCCGGCCACACCCTCACTGTCTGCATATTTACGCCTGCTCCCTCTCTTCATCGTATGCTCACTTCCATAACTTTGCTTGTATCTAATTTAATAACCCTATTCGTTGTTGTATTCGTGTCCCCTCTGCCTCTAACATATTGATTCTTTTCAGATAAAACGTTCTCCTCTCACAAGTTGCGCTCCCCCTCTCTCAGCTCTTTTCTCTATCTCCTTGCCTCTGTTCCACTGTCAGCATAATTCCATTGGTGTCAGACCTCCCAGGTGGGCCCAGACACAGGTAGATAGCTACCTCGGTGGGGAAGCTTCTCTGTTGTCGGCTTCCTGACGCCTGACCTGCCATCCCCTCCAACACACACAAGCACAAGCACACACATACACACCTTGCCTCAGGGGGGTCAGTGTCATTGTTGACATTGGACACATGATCGTCGTGGTGCAATATTAAATCTTCTCATTTGATTTGGACTGTAATTATGTCGTAAAAACAAACTGGCTGTGAAGCCGTGGCCCGCCAGTGTGATCTACTTTCATCAAGTGCAGACTGGCTTAATTATAGAGTGCGCCATATACCCATCTTTCACTGGGCAGCTTTTCCTGCTGCTTCTTTAAGCCATCACATTCTTTTATTGTGCGTTAATCACAAGGCAATTGGGCCGTTTGCAATGGCTGGGGGTAGATTTTAACACTGGTCTGTACACATCCTGTGTATTCTGGAACAAAAATCAAGAGTCAAGCAGTTGTACATGATAATAGAATCTGATGCCTCCTCTATTTCTGTGGTCTAGTTAATGATATGGTTTTCATACCTCAAAGGTTTTCAAATGTGACAATCTCTGCAGAGGATAAAGGATTTGCTGTTCTTTGTGCACTTCAATTTAAGTGTGTGAGGTTAGACAGATAAATAAGTAAATTTGACAATAATTGACCAAATCTAATCAAAAGAACTCACACTGATGTGAACGGCTGTAAATAAAACTTGGATCTTTTCCCCATAGGATTTTATTTCCGTTTCATTATCCTAAGCGGGAGCTATACAACACTTGAAGGAATAACACCCAAGTTTGAAGATCTATGAATTTTATGATCAAATTATTTCCTCACATAGCTGCAGCTTTTTATCTGGGTTTTACAGCGAGACATCTGAAGTACATGTTTGTTTAGGCCTATATTTGCCACATGGCTAAGTCAAACCAGATTCCACCTTCATATCAACTTGCACGAGGGTGCCAGATGCCAAATAGCAGCATATGGCAATATGTATATTCATTTTTTTTTTTTTTTTGCTGTGCTTCATGCAATGTGTTCTGGAGCTCTGCTTTGGATCACTCAATCTATTAAGTGGTTCTCTTTGTGTACTACATGTAATATCTCACACTGATCTGCTTTTAATAAAATAGTACAAATACAGAACCAGAGTAGATTTTTTTTTAAGTTAAAATCAAACAGACAAAAAAGAAAAACAAACATTTTAAAACCTAAAAATTCTAAAATTCTGAATCTAAAAGAAGCCAGATTGTAATTGTACTGTAATTATAATCTCAGTGTTCAGTGTCTAGCAGGAAAGAGTTTATGTCAGAGATGAGTGTGTGAGGTAGGGATAAAGGATGGAGCTGTCTGGGGACTGACCCCTTTATGTCTTAATAGTTGAGCTGAAAAGGAGGGGAGACTATGAAAGCTGAAGGGTCACTGAGGGACACCTCCCTCGTTCTTGTCCCTTTTATGATGGGTTCATCTGTATTGTGGCAGGTGTGTGAAGTGGGCACCTTACTAGAAGTAATTGCCATCTCTCTCCTGTGGGTCATTGTTTGTCCCTATGCCTGAAAAGACCATTAGAAAAAGGGTTTCAGACTGTTACAGTGGCAGATTCTGAGACCAAGACTCTCTCTGTGTAATTCTCTTGTTCTCTCCGGCATAAATTGAATAAAAACCATAATTATAATATATTCAAATTATTCTGACAACCTGAGGAATTCCATTAAGAGTGTGATGTGTTGTACATAAACACAGACAGTAAACACGTCCTGCTGATGCTGCGGTTCTTTAGCTGGAACAGACTGCTGCTGTGGCTTCACTGCAGAAACCATTATGGTGCCACAGAGGATAGTCATAAAGGTGATTAACAGCTGTTTCTAATTAAAGATCAATGGAGAGTCTTTGTGAGGTGATGTGTTATATGAATTAGGAAGACCACTGTCCATTAATGACATCAGGCAATGTCACTGTAATAGACTGGGTATTGATTCACTCTCAGTTGAGCCACAGCTCAAACCAAACGACAGGCCAGATCACGACTGTTGAAGCGGATGGATTTATTTACCGATGTTCCTTTGTTCACAGCTTGGTAAAGATTCAGATGCCCATTAACAGCTCCTACCCCCTGACCGCCCAGATGTGTTTGAGAAATGCACAGCTTTTATTTACTGTAATGTATGAGTTGCGTCAGAAGATGAATAAGTGGCGTGCACGCCGCCTTCCTGGAGATGCTGGTATTGGATTTGAGTGCATTGCTCCCACAATGGGATTCAGTAATCAAGCTTCATTACAGCACTGCATCAGAGTGGATAAAAGAGTAGTGAAAGAACAACATCGTAGAGCTGATATCATGTGCCCATAATTCTAAACAGTTCTAAGCAGGTGATATTATGCACTTAGAATGTGTCAGGTACAGTTGAACCATAGACCTGTTTCCATGGTTATTTAGTGATAAGTATTGATCATTATTTTCTGTACCTGTGGGCCAGTGCCCAAAACCAGACCTTTGAAACTATAGCTGAAACTATATGAAGTTGTGTTAGTTGTGTTGCTACTCTGAATTGTGCACTCCGAGGTTATGCCTGGACGAACATTTCTTTGATAACATATTGTCCGACAGCGGTGGCCGTGGTTCACTTGTAAGGTCTTGTTCATGCACAGCTTGGATACTAGGAGAAAGCATTGAGATTTGTTCTCACATTTGTTGTCATGACTATTCTCCATATCAGACATGGACATGGACAAGTGGATGCATTTGCGGCAAGTAAACTCATGTGGCTAGAGCCAAGTGATTCGGGGACAGGTTCACTGTGAGTTCTGATCTACGTTAAGTTTCCTCGCCAGTAATTTACACGGCAAAATTTGCATGTAGCAAGGTTGAATAATCAATTTGCAGGTGCAGAGGAAATCTTAGATATGTAAGAAGCTGCTGCAGTTACTTTCTGGTCAATAGGGGAATGTAGGCTGCTCGTGTGAAGTAGTTTAAAGGCAAGTTGAATTGATACAGTTTTAGAGGCTGCGTCAGAGTCAGATCCTGCAAATCCAGCATGTGCAAAGTTTGTAACTGTAGCTGCTTCTGTAAGAGGAGCTGGGTTCAAGAGGTAGCAAGAGAAATATGATGGGGAAAATTTACAAATTTGGAAAATACTGTCACTATACATTTTTCCTAATGTACATATATATAAAGCTTTGACCCAAAGCCATGACCTGTAAAACGCATCCCCAAAAAATTGATACACTGCTCGAGTATATGAGAAATCTAAATGTGCTTCATGGTGGCACATCCCTTCATTAACATCTTACTCCTCTATACTCAGCTTGAGACTGTGCCAAATGTGCCGTGGTTCTGCATTGTGACAATTTCCGGCACTTCAGATGTGTATTTCCTGGCTTTCTAATCAGAATGCTATTTTGTATCTCAAAAGGGGCTCCATTCAGCCCAACATTAACAGCCCTCGTCTGTGATAATGTGGATGCTTCGGGCCATAGGCCACCAGCTGCATCCACTTGTCAGCCTTTGGTACAGATGCCCTGTCTGTCTGCTGTGGCAAATGAAACTCATGGACTAAATTGGCACTTATTGTGCAGAATAATTTTATGTATGCATTTTAATGTGCCTCATCCAATTCCTTAACATGGTTTAATTTTATCTGCTGACAACCATCTGAAATTTTAAAATGATTTAAATGGAAAGCTCCTATCCCTCTTGTAATTCACGTCTGTGAGTGGCCAGTGGAGACCGACTGGTATAGAGCTGCAGGTCTTTGTATCATTCCTGCACACTCGCAGGCAATTTATCCAAATCTGCTGGATTTTCTGTGCATCGTATTAGTTTCTCATACAAATCAAATGAAGAGAACTCAATTATGATGGATCAATAATTCAGCATTTTCAATTATGCTTTAATTGTAAGAAGCAATATCATCAAATCTTATTGTGTGGATAGGTGTTGTTGCTCTGCAGAGCCTTAGCTGATTGTTTATATGAGATTAAAGCTGTGTATCAAGAAAAAGATCAGGCAATGTCACAGAGCCTTGGATAGCCAGCAACTGACACGTGTATAGACACACTCCCGCACACACTCTAAATACACTACCAAACACACAAACACACACACACACCCTCTTAATGACACAAACACATAACATAAAGCCAAATGCTGCCACTAAAATTTGCATGGTGCTCAGTAATGCATTAGTGAACATCACTTGGCAATCTGTTCATACGGGCTTAATTGGATTTTAATACCGCCTCTGATCTTGTTTTCTAATTAACGGCGGTGGCTGGCAACCAAGCAGAACCATGCACCCAGCAACACCTTTGATCCCAGCCATATGGAGTTCCTCCAAGCAGGCCGGGGATGTAAAAATCCCTCACCTAGACGTGGGCGAACAACAGGCCCCCGAATCAAAATGGATGGGGTGAGGAGAATGAAGGAGGGTGGAGAACGGAGGAGTGTGGCAAGAGGTGTTGAAGGAGGGGGAGGAGGTGGTGCAGCGGCACAAGGTGGCGGTGGGGGTGGGCAGTGGCATGTGTCATACACACATCCCGGCGGCATTGTTATTGATTAATTTCTCTCACGATCAGTTGTGATCACAGATACATAAAACATGAGAGGGGGGACTGAAAGCCTGTACACCTTATCATCCTTGCTGCCATTCGACACCCCTTCCTTGCTACAGGGAAATGTCAATAGCTTTTCTAATCTGTTTACTTCTCCCCTTGTGGCCACTGCTTTATGCTTTTGATGAAGGGCTGCCAAAAATGTGTCCTTTTCTACCCTTGTTTTTTTCTCTTTTGGCAGACAGAGTGTAGCTCTTAAACTTTGCATCTGCACAGTCACCCTGGCTTTCATGCTGTTATTTAGTGAATTAATAGGATATCACTTAAAGACCCAATGCACTTTCAAGAACTCTGATTATTTATATTAGTTATAAGACAGTTTGCAAACTTATATCTGTCAATACAGTTTTTTGGGGGCCTGACCTGGCGTGAACATTTTGACCAAGGCTGTGCTGTACTCTTAGAGTGACAGTCTGTAGATTAATCAACACACCATAAGGGGAAGCATCTAATTTTTAATCTTCAGGGTGCAATGAATGCCATTGAAAGTCTTACTCCTAAAGCAATACATTCAATCTTATTATTATCAGTATCTCTAAAACTTTTCAACTATTCATCTTGTTTGTTTAATCCGCACAAAGATGATGTGTAAAATCAGAAGGTTGTAGTTTGTACAGTGGGTTATTTATGCAGGGATTTCTTGGTCAGGAACATAGATTTTCTGGACTCTATTTTTATAATAAAGCCTACTGATTAGCAAGGTTTAGGGTTAAGCAGATTCAGTTGTATTTTGCTCGCTTTTTCCTGAATAATTTAGCCCTTTTTTCTACGTTAAGCCAATCAGCTACTAGCGCCAGCAACACATTTACTATAGAAACTTAAGAGAGGTATTCAATTTTAGATTTTAAATAGTAATGTCAGAAGTGAAGTGTTAAAAACTGTGATCACCATAATTTCTTACAGCGGTCGACGCTGTAAGAAATTATGGTGATCACAGTTTTTAACAACTGCTCAACCAACTGCTTGAAATGACTGAAATGTGCCTTTAATGGTATTTTGGCCAAAGGACTATGGCCGATATAAACAAGCTAAACCTGGTTGGAGGCTTAATGCTTGCATGGTAGTTAGTAGTAGTTTATTTTACACTCAATTGATAAAGGTAAATAAATACTGTAGTACGGCATACAAGGCAATATTTGTGAAGGTTATCAGTCATGTCAACTCAAGGTAGTTGGACTGTGTTGTCTTGACAAGTCATCCCAGAGGCCTTAACAGCACTGGTGGGGTAGCGCAACAGTATTTAACCTCCATGGGTAATTATAACCTTGAAATCAAGTGAAAATAATGATAATACACAAAACAATATGGCAGCGATCCATGCATGTTGATTTTGGTTATTTCAGCAAGCTGTCATTTTACTGCTGTCTGACAGAAAACTGCTCATTAACTTTGCATATTAATTAAAAAAACCTAAGCAAATGTGACGAAACAGTTTGACTGACAAGTAGGGGGATGGTGTTTTTCAAGGGTGTCAAATTTCCACAATACTGAAACAGTGTTTTATGTAAGTTTACATTAACACGCCTTGTTTGAATGAAAATCACCAGAGCAGGGACGGTGATTCTTACAGCAGCGTGTCTTTAAGTGTTGATCATGGTAGCAGCAGCTCTGATTAAGGAGTGTTTTAGACCACATAGGCAATCTTATGCCACTGTTTGGCACATCACTCTGTCTTTAATTCTTACATCTGCAGAGAGGCACTCTGACATCAGATGGCCTTCTACAACAATGAGAAAGAAGAGGGAAAGCCTGAAAGTCCCTGCCAGTGATTGCACCTGAATAATGATGCCTTTTTACATGCTGGTTGTTTGTCCTTCACAGGGCAATTATTTGAACAATGTGCATACTGTATACTCTTTTGAAGAGGATTGTGACATATTGTGCCCTGGCTAATGACTAGAAATGCATTAAGACTAAAGTGGGGCTTCTAATGAAGATGGTTGACGAGGCCTGAAGGCCTACTCTTTCTTTTATATAGAACTCTTTCTTTTTATGAAAAGAGAAATCCTTGCCCTCCTTAAATTATCAAATTGTCCTTCGACCTTAGCATGTCGTAAAGTTTCTCATCTTTCTATCAAAGACACTTTCAAGCACAGTGAGCGCTGTGTTTGCTTAAGTGGCATATTTGATTTTGGAGTCCTTTCTTTCAAAACTTAATGGATGACAGAAAGGGAAAGTGGCCTCAGCTGATGTTTGAAACAATTCTATACTGATGTCTAACTCAAAAAAAGTTAATTACATCAAGCAATAAGTGAAAAGGTCCCGCAGACTTCGGTTAATCACGTTTTGGCATTGTCAACACCTTTTGCTGCATCAATACAGTATTATGGGCGACTGTGGCACAGGAAGGTAGAGCGGTTGTCCACCAATCTCAAAGTTCAATCCCCGGCTCCTCCGGTCACATGTCAAAGTGTCCTTGAGCAAGACACTGAACCCCAACTTTGTTGCTCCCGGTGAGTGTTGGCCAGCTGCATAGCAGCTCCCCCAGTGTGTGTATGAGTGTGTGTGTGATTGTGAGTGTGAATGGGTGAATAAGAAGCAGTGTAAAGCGTTTTGAGTACCAATAGGTAGAAAAGCGCTATATAAGTGCAATTTACATAATTAATACAGTACATAATTAATATTTTAATAGTATAGTATAGTATAGTAATTAATATAGTACATAAGTAATAATAAAACCTGCTGCTCATCAGAATTTGTAATTCTAGGTCATCGCTTTTTAATGTAATACACATTTAAAGATGTTTTTAACAGTTTATCGAGTGAAACTGGATCACATTAAGATTTTACCTTTATAACAGAGTTTGAGCCTGATATAAACGAAAGCTGTCTGTACGGACCATTACAGTACAGTGTGTTGTCTTACATTAGTTGTTGCGGTGCATAGTCCATTCACATGGCACAAAAGCTGCTCCACCAGTTTGACAATGACACATAGACCTGTTATTGAAATTGTAACCACAGACAAAAGGTTACTGTATATAACAACTGCTGCTATGACATTATTTCCAGAGAAACTACAGAGGTTTTGTTTTTCAAAGTAAAAAAGGTGTTTAATATAGTTAAACATGGTAGAGGAAGAGAAACTGTTGATCCCATTAACCAAAACCACTAAAATAACAAAAAGAGGACATGTTGCTTGGATGGTGCAAAGCTAATGTGTATTTTATGAACATTTTAAGGTATGCATATTTACATAAACGCTGAACTAATCAGGCTGTAATGACAAATAGCAAAAACTTTGCAGTTGTCATCAGTTAAGTGATTACATTGACTTATTTCCCTTTGATTACAGCTCCACAGTTTTGGGAAAAAGGATTGAAAAAAAAGGTCTGGATACAGAGGAGTTATCATCTCAAGGGGATCAAGGTTTGAGCCATAAAATGCTCGGGGCTGCACTTTACAAAAAAACAGAACAAAAGTTGCACCTTCGAGCTGACTGGAGACTTCAGAGGCAAAGCTCAAGTTTGTGAATTAAGATATTAATTTGACTAGAACATGATAATTGTGGGATTCTGACATGAAATAAGAGTGGATTTAAATATATCCTTAGCTTAATCACAGAGAGTAAAAGAAAGATGAAAACACCCACATGGGATCATCTTTAAATTTCTGCAGAAGGTAAACATAGTGTACATATTTTCTGTGGAAAGTATCTGTGCATATAAAAAATATTTGTTTAGCTGGGAGTATAAGTTCAGATCTAATTATGGGTTCGACAGGATAGAAAAAAACAACATATATGCATTATACACATTGCAATGTCCACAGCATTACACACGCCCTGTGTACTTAGCCCAGGGTGATTCTGGCACATGTACAGAAACCAAAAGACAAGTCACATCAGCAATGCAAACTGTCCCTCAGGTCAAAAGTGATCAACATGTGTGGAATACCACAATGAGTTTCAGTCACTGGCATGAGCCGCCCCGTTCAAAGTTATGAAACGTTGATTGAGCAAGTGATAAAAATTTATTTGAATATACGTAGGTTTGATTTATAGTCTGGGCCTTGAATTAGCTTTGTGATTTCAGCAACAAATTCAAATCTCGTCACTGTCTGTCCTCCCGTAAAAGACTCACACCGTTAAGAGTCAAAAACATATTTCAAAGGAAGTTAAGATGTTGACCGTGTGGAAATTATTATAAATAAGTGAGCACTTGGAAGTAGATAAGGAGCAGTCAGTTGGATGTTTGCAGGTATAAAGCACGACACAGGTTGTGTCTCATACCAGAGGAAGGTATTTCAAAAGAGCGTGGTCAAGTCAGAACCCTTTTGTCACACGGCAATTCACTCCTTTTCTGCCTGCCGTCAAAGAGGAGATTAAGTTGTCAAAATGTGGGTCCTGGGCCAGACTGGTCTTTTGAGTGGATATTCACTAGTCTGATCTCTGCCACTGCTAATAGACAGAGCTCAAAGGGGAGCAGGGAGAACAGAGGAGGGAGAGGGGTAAGAAGGCTTTAGGATCACTTTACCTGGATTCGGCAGTGTGGCGCTAGTGGATTAGTGCCCTGGGCCTCATGGCACGCTAGTCTGCAAACACCCCCATAACACAGGTACAAACACATGTGCACACATGCTCGTTTACAGCACAGTGGCCAGTAAACACACACACACACACACACACACACATAGATGCATCCACACCACACACGTTTAAGATTCATTTTGCAATGTATGCTTGTATATACAGCATACTTGCTAACATGCCAACACACATTCATATGCTAAAACACACAAAGAAATGCTCAGTTATCTCTGTAGTTTCACAACATCTCAGGTCTATGTAGCAGTAGTCCAGATGGAAAAGCACAAGATAAAACAACTGCTCTTAATTCAAGCAGCTTATGAAACTTCTCCACTGATTTCTGGCTCGAGTACAGTTTGGATGCCTCACACAAACTTTCTTAGACATCCTAGACACTTTCAGAAGTCTGTTCCTGGTCTGATACCACTCTGTAAGGTCACTCACTCATCCAGAACTGCAAAACCATAACCCATAAAGGAGAAAATACAGGTTGTTCTTGGCAGGAAGGAAAGAAACCCACCACAGCTCTATCCCTCTCTGACGCCTCTGCCTGCTCTCCCCCCAGTCACTACCTGATGACTTCTCCATCCGTTTTAATTGGTAATTATTTTGCGGGGTTTAATGCCTTTATTCAGACTGTCAGTGTGGAGTCAGGAGAGGAGGATTAGGTGCCCCAGGGGGACGAGACACTGGCACGGCCAGGACAGCTCATTTTTACACGGGCAGGGGAGGAGGACAGCTCATCTTTGATCCGGTTGGGGCTTCGCAGGCCAGAGGGGTGACAGCTGCACTTTCTTTAGCCCACATTTGAATTTGAATTCTATCTTAGGATGCAGCGCGGCGCGGACTTGGCAGGGCAGTGGGGTAATCTGCTCGGCACAAACGCCCGGGCCTTTTCTTCCTGTGTGCCCTCGCAGAGATTGGAGTAATTAAAGTTAAATGGAATGCATTAAAAACTCACTTGTGCCGAGGCTGTGGCGGCCG